>NW_008332654.1:2447598-2471525 GCF_000622305.1 Nannospalax galili | reverse complement strand
CAAGAACAGTCAGTGTTCTTAACCGCTGAGCCATCTCTCCAGCCCCATCAACAAACCTTTTAAACACAAGTAAGTGGCAGAGCTAAAATGGAATGTACTTTTCCTTTGTTCAAATATTCTCCTCTAATGTAACAGTTACATCCTTAGTCTTCTAAAGAAAATTAAGTTTAACTGTAAAAACAAAGACAAAAGGGAAACAAAACACATCTCGCTTTTTGTTCCAAATTTACCTCTGAGCAACTTTGCTGATGTGCTTGTCTAAATATTTGTTAGACCCCTGTACTGGTTCAAAGTCACTGTACTCTAGTCTACATTGAAGGGTGTAAAACAAACGGGATCCATTTCTTTGTGGACGAGAAGTTCAGCACCCAGAGGAAAGTAATTTTCTGTTAAGTAAACTTTCAAGATAGTCTATAAAGACGTTCTTCCTGAAACACTTCCTTACTGATCGTCAAAGAATAATAAAGAACAGAGTGTTGGGCATTGGTATGGTGATAACTGAAAAGTGAAACATCATTTGAAACATAGAAGATCCATATTTCTATGGCAGCTATTATTTCTTCTTTTTTCCCCTTGAGATGGCTTATGAAGCTCTGCAAATGGCTTTCAAGTCTGGAAGCACCGCCTTAGGTGAAACCAGACGGAGCACAACTAAAGCTTCTCACGGTCTCTTTTTGGACTCTCCCTAGACTGTGCCCAGAGAAATCAACCTTAAAGGAGGTGAGTGACTGTGGAGAAGAACTAGAACACCTTCATTCTCCTGGCTAGGTGCTATGTAGTTTGTTAAGCCAGAAGAGCCAGGCAAGGCTGCTGGATTTAAGGAGCTAATGGTATTTATGTTTTCTGTTATCCACTTTTCAGTGGTCAGACTTGGTTCTACAAGGTACGAACCAAGTTACAAACTTAGGTAACTAATGTTATGAAAGAATCAGAAGCTTGGGCAGTCCAAGTAAGACAAAAAGGTCTCATTAGAGATCATGAAAATAAAGTTCCTAGTCCCAGCACAAGGACACTATCATGAACCACAAACTAACAGCCATATTTCTTATAAACATTCAAGCATTCCACATGCTGATGTGCACTGAAAGATGGAGTTCAAAGCATACATTTTCATCTTTATTACATAGTTGCATAAACACTACTTCAGACATGCAACTATTCTCAAATTTAATTTGGTCCCTTCATTCACCCATAGAGTTTTGATTATGTTTCTAGAATATCTACATGATGCAGATGGCTTTATTAGAAAATAGGTTATCACTTTAAGAACTGATGCAGTTTCTTTCTCTGCCCATAGCATGTAGCTTTTGACTTCCAACTGCACATTCTGTTCCCCATCCACATGTCACACCACCCCCCATCACCATGAAATAGAATCTCAGCACATGAATGTCAAAACAATGTGCTAATGTGGAATCCAGCCACCCAAGTTTGCTCTAAGCATAGCTCTTGCAAAATCCAATCTATTTTATCACTCTGTCTTCACACTGGGTTTAACAGCTTCATAATTCCACACCTCTGTCAACGAGACCCTCATTATGCAGGCTTCTAAACATTTTACTTGAGGAAAGAATAAACAACATATTTAGTACTAATGAGGTGAGATATTGCTTTTATATTTGCATTACTGTTTAATGATTGTGATATCTCTGGCACTCTGAGCTCATGGAGCCTGGCTTGATTGATGTGATTTTTTTTCAGCAAGCAGCTCTTGCAGACAGCCAGCCACTTGCATAGTGTGGCATGTTACATGGCCTAAATATGCAGTTCAGAACTATAGAAAAATGGAATGCTCACCTTTCATTCTCCAGGGAGGTTAGACAGGTTATAGTGTCACTCATTTTGTTTATGTTTCAGTGTTCATATTTAAAATAAAATGTTCAACAACCAATAGAATCTGATCATAACACTTTCCCCAGGGTTTTATTCCACCTCCTATTTGCTTCTTGATGGTTTTAATACAGTAATTTTAATTGTTTTCTCTGACCCAAATTCATCCTGATTCTTCCTACTTCATCATGATTTCCAAAGACCATTAACTTAAACAATTGTGTTTTATCTTCTGGTAGAGCTATAAAACAGCAACTTTTGCTCTTTCTAAAACACTTTTAGGTTATTGATTTTTATATTATGTATGAATGTCTCATCTGCATACTGCATACATGTTAGTGTACCCATGCATGCACTGCCCTCAGAGGCCAGAAGAGGATGCTGGATCCCCTGGAAATTGAGTTATGGACAGTTATTAGCTGCCATGTAGATGCTGAGAACCAAACCTGGTCCTCTGTAAAGCAGCCAGTGGTCTTAACTGCTGAACCATCTCACCAGCCCCCAACTTTTGTTGTTTGAATGAGAGAATTGGGAACAATGGTATTATTACAAAATGAACTTCAGTATGGATCAAATTCAAAGGCAAAATGAAAAGAATAGAGCTTGTGTGGCTAATCAACACTATATTTAAATCTCAGCTGTGCTACTTACTAATTTTGTAAGTTTGGGCTACTTAGTTAATGGAATGTTCAAGGTCTTCATCTGAAAGCAGGCATTTAAAACTACTAACTTCCTTGGGGTCTAAGGATTAATGAGATAATGTATGCAAGGTGCCATTGTGTGGGGCCTGGTGTGTATTAGCACTCAGTACATATTTGCTTTTATTACTGTTGAAACCTTCACAGCAGAGGAAGGCAAGTAGGTAAACAGTTGATGACCCTACATAGAAATGGATGTGATGCTATATAGCTGAGTTCACAGACTGAATGAATGCATTTTCTTTACCTCGTTTTTAAGTTTTTGAATTTTGAAAGCAAAGCCAATTTCCATTGAAACCCAAACCTTTAGCACGCCTAAGAGATAGTGAGCATATCTTCTTAAGGGAAGGGAGTCTAGATAAGCTGACTAAATCCCAGTGGATGAACTCGCACTGAGGGACATCTGGGGACACTAACTTTACATCATAGGCCTTAACACAAATGACAGAATGTGTGAACTCCAGTGGGGGGTTAGGGAGGGTGCCAAATGGAAAGAGGGTCTAAAGATTATTTTATGTATGAAATGCACAAAAATTCAATAAAAATTAGAAAAAAGAAAATTTTCTAAATTGTCCCATGCCAACAGAGATATATTCTGCTCTGTAAGACAGTTCAAAAACAAGTAAGATGGTGGGCTTCTTGCAATATACTGGAGTTTCAATCCTTAGACCATGATGTAAGTTGTATTAGCTTCCCTTAGATTCTTTGCTTTTCTTTTGCTACCACAAAGTCATTTATTTAATATTTAACTTTTAAACTAAATTTATAACAATGTTAGTAATAATATGAGATATTTTGGTGCTAGTAGAAGAAATACTAAAACTCTGAGATAGAAATAGTATAATAGAAACTTACAAGTTATTGGGGGAGAACGATTTTCAATTTGAAGCAGTTGAAGTTAATGTTATCCAAAGGAAGGAAGAGAAGAGTCCCCCATCAGCCTGGGATAGCCTCTATGGAGATCTTCAGGTTTCACTGAGCAATTACATTATTTGTCTGTACTCAGAATATTAGGTATAGAGTCTGAGTACGTGGATGTAAATCCTGATTCTATTACTCATCAGTGGAAAAGGAGAGCCCTGTTCTGCTCACTTCAAACACCAGTTACAAGAGTCCCATGGTAAACTACTTAGCATATCCAGGTACGCTGGATTCTGTGCTCTCCAGATGAGAAAAAAGCCAGGTATTATTTATTAGATAGACAACTGAAGTTAACTTGCGACTTTATTTAACTAATAAATGAGGGTCTTACTAACAATAAATGGGTTCTTTTCTTTCATAAACTGGTAACATATGCTGGCAACATTGTCATCATTAGACCATCCCCACAGAAGACAGAGCCTCAAAAGCACATATCACACATCTGCAGATCTCTTTAGTCACATTTATTCAGAACATCTCTGCAGATATAAAATATTTAATTAGCACAGTAAAGAGCTAGGAATTGTGTAAAAGAAAGTCTTCACATTATCCAAATTTCTGAAATGTTGTTTTCAATGTTGGGGCTCAAACCTAAGGCCTTATCCATGTTAAATAAGTGCTCTATCACTGAGTAACATCCCCAGCCCTGAAATACTTTTACTCCAACATGGATAAGACTTGATAAGTTTTACCTTAATAAAATGTCAGAATCCATTTTGCAGGAATAATAGGCATTGGTACATTCATGTCTGACAGGCAATAAGACAAACTTGGATTTTCTGTTTAGAACAATACTACTTTTATTTATTTCTGAAAGCTATACCTTCTGTGCAATACTGTTGTATAACAAGATAAGCTCATGACATAACTGGCATAGACCTAACACTTGATTACTAAGGTTTTCTTGCTTCACTATTCTATACTATGTCTTTCTTTAATTTTATTTTTTATTTAAAATTTTTTGATCTATTTATTTATGTATGTTTTGCCTGCATGTATGTAAGTGCACCTGTGTCATGCAACACCCATAGAGGCCAGAAGAGGGCAACAGATCCCCTGGAACTGGAGTTGCAGATGATTGTAAACCACTATGTGGGTGCTGGGAACCAAACCCAGGTCTTCTACAAGAGCAGCCAGTGCTCTTAACTGCTGAGCTATCTTTCCAGTCCCACTATAGTATATCTTTTTCTTAACTTTGTGAAAGCATATACATAAGGTATTATAAACCCTCTATACTCATTTAACTGCCTGGTGTTATGGTGCACACCTTTAATTCCAGCACTTTGGAGCTAGAGGCAGGCCTCTGTGACATCAAGGCCAGCCTGAGTCTATAGGGAGACCCAGTCTCAAAAACAAAGAAATAAAAATAACAATTTCTTGATTTGTGATGATCCAGAACCACAGTTTACGTTTTGCATCTGGTTGAACAGCAAATTTCTTTACACACATATTCAGTGAGTGCCAGGATATGGGGTACTGACACAATAAAAAAAAAGCCCCCAAACCTCTAACCATACACAGAGAAGGGATCGTTTGCTCCCATAACTCAGCATGTGATGTGAAGAGAAAACACAAATTAAGAAAGGTTTGACGTTGGGCAGGTAAAAGCATTCATATATGAGAGGGACCAAGTGAAGAAATGGGTTTCCCAAACTCTCCCTGAGAAAGAATTTCAGATGTCACTTACATTCCATAAATAACTCTTTATAGGTGAGCTTTAAATTTTTGTAACTCCAAGGAATTGCCAAGTTTAATGTTTCATATTACAAAAGACACAGTGAATTTGCTTCATTAAAATAAAAATTGGCTAGAGATTTGAAGTGGTAAGAGTCTGTTTTTATGTTTGCATTGTTTTAGTATGTACAGTCATACTGCAGCAAAAAATAGGATAAAGCAAACCTTTCATAAAGGAAGAATTAAATAATTTTTTGTGTGTTCAAAACTATAATTACTAGGGATTAGGTGAGTATTTGAGCTTAGGTACTATGGAGAATTATTTTCATTGATGCTTGGTTAAATGCTGCTGTAATTTGTTGTGATTATAGCCAACAAGGTTGGCATCCTATAAGCTAGAAATATGGGTTGAAGTACCACGGCACTTGAATCTCAAATCTTTTCCAAATTAGAGGCAATAACTTGCCAAATGTACTTAAAGAAAGGTCAAGAATTAGTTGAAAAAGATTTCTCATGCTTTACCCAAATGGTATTGTGCTAAAAACACATTTCAGATGTTTACTCCTTTTAAGAAATTCATTTTCTTTCCCATATAATGTTAATAAATTACAGGGCTAGAATTTAAGCTTCTTTAGTAAAATATTGTATGCATGTACAAAGGTTTGCAAGAAGCTTAGAAATCAACCTACCTTATAATTAATCCCTTTCAACCCTCTAGTTTTTATGCATCACCCTTTTTATGAACTATCTCTCTGCTTGAAGCTGGGTCAGAGGGAGTGGGTGACACTCGTGAACAGTGACACTGACACTGCTCTTTGGCAGAGCATTTTTCCATCTTACATAGGAATTGTTGACAAAGAGAGTCGCTGATGGGTTTAGTATCTCAACCTGTTGCCCATTTCTTTTGATGTTCATAGTTCTCTGCTCTTAACTTAAGCATGCCAATAGTTTGACCCAAGTTTAAGATGCAAGCTTTCACTCTGTGATTCTGTAAATAACTGGGTGGATATACATAAATAAAGGGTACATTTTGCTTTGTGGAGGAAATAACCCAAATGGTGAAAGACTCATAGAGAAGTGACAGGTTTCCATAGAAGTCAATACAAAGTTTGTTTCCTGTAGATTAACAGAATTGCACGGGATAAATGGTAAAGAAGCTACAGACTTGTCTGGAGTGGGTAGCAAATCTTTTCAGTACACTAAATGTACCATGAATGCATTTCCAGAAGTCAATGTGATGAATTAGAGCAGTATACATTTTGTTGTAACTTAAAGTTCAGTTTGTCCAGGTATGCACAAATCCTCATAAGTTAGCCAGGAGAAAGGAAAGAGAACCAAAACAGAGAGGAAAGGGCATTTTATCCTAACTATAGCAAGGACTCTGAAAAGTGATTCCCTAACAATTTCTTGTTCCCCCAACTTCCTGAGTCAGGTGGCAGGGTGTCTACATGTGCCTTCTAGTCTCAAAGAAGCCTTTATAAAGGAGATTCATTTTATGAAAATTTTCCAGGCTTAGGAAAACTGTCTGCATAGAAGTTTTGTGAAAAGCCAACTACAAAGCAGATGTGGTGGCTTGTATCTACAACCCCAGCATTCAGAAAGCTGAGGCAGAAGGATTGCCACAAGTTTGATGCCAGCCTGGGTTACATCGTGAATTCCAGGCCAGCTTGGTCTGTAGAGTTGGACCCTCTCTCAAAAAAATAAAAATAAATAAACAAAAAGAAGCTGAATGGGGATTCCTGTTTGTTTATTACTGTATTAATGCGCATCAGTAGATTCAGCTTTAGGTTGAATTTTAAGACGTTACATGGAACGTAACATATAATAGTTGTGCATAATTAAGTGCTTTTTTCTTATTTTCAGTAGTCTTTTCCATCTCCCTCCCATGCTGTGCTAGTACTTTCCTAATATTCAAAGGTGGGTGGGAGGAGGACTACTAGCTATGGGTCTGCAGTCACAACTGATGGGAGTTGGGAGTACAGTAGGAAGGGAAGAATTCTACTAAAGGCAACATAAGTTTGCAACATTCTGTTATAGGCAAAAGTCACCGAGAACTACCATAATTTGAATTTTAACCTGACTGAGTCCAAATACCAGCAAAAAGAGTTCCAGTTAAAAAAAAAAAAATCTGTTTGTTTTCACTGAACCAAGAGTTTACACTAGGAAAGGTGGGGTCAGAGAGGATAACTATTAAGACAGTGTCTTTCGGGTATATGTTGATATTGCTGACATATCTTAGCAGCTTAAAATCTAGCTACTAATTCACATAAACTGTTACACTGGTTTGTATCCATAACCCAGTGTACCTAAAAGTTAGAGCTAAAAGAATTCTTAGAATGATATAGTTTGAGTAGAAAGAAGCCAAATGTGAATGTATTGCTTGCATGTGTATAGTTAGAGTAGAAAGAAGCCAAATAGCAAAATAATTGGTGAGTTATAAGAACATCTAATTTCTTGATGTACCTTAGATTTACCTAGAGAAGTGGGTTCTTCTTGCTGTATCTTTGATTCACTGAGTGTTTACATATCCTAATTTCTGGGCTCCATCTTACCAATTAGAATATCTGAAAGTTGGTTTCAATCATTATTTATTTACAAGCTTTCTAGGCAACTCAGAGGCATGGACAAAATTGAGAATCTCTGGTTAAGTCTCATTAGTCCTAGAAGAAGTCCTAGAAGTCCTAGAAGTTAAACATAACTTTTTAGGAAAAGTAGAGGCAATTCATGGATTGGACTTTTAAGAATATAATATTATAAAATGAAGTTAAGTTTCTAATCATAGAAAATTATCTTCATCATGTTGATTCATCTATTTTAAAAAAACCCATTAATTTAAAGGTTAGTTAGGGACAAGTTCAAGAACCAAAGAGTCAGACAAAAAGCAAAATTAAAACTGACTTTTCTTATTCTGAATCTCTTGGAAAATTTTTAGTGTTCTTAGGATAATGTTTTTGATAGGGTTAGTTCATTCATAAAATCAGAGAATACCAATTCTTAATTATTAGCTCTTTTACTTCAAGACATAGAAAATGTTGGGAAACCTGAGCAATGAAAACAGAATTTTATAATATTATGCGTGAGATTAGCTAACTGAGTCCAAATTGCTAATCATATAATGAATACCCATAAAAGGTGGTGGTGAGATATAGAAAGTAGAATTATTAACTGCCTCTCAGAGGTACTGAATCAAGGAATCAGAATAGGGGTATGTCATGGAGAGCAGGCAACCTGTTTTCTTAAAAGCTCGTCAGATGAGTTTTATGCATAGTTCTCAAAGAATGTATGAATATAGAAAAAACTCCATCTTCAAAAGCTTTTTAAAAACTCACCAGGAACCTCACAATACCTATGCCCACTGCTCTTCAAAGACGCAAGCTTTCAAAATTCACAAAATGGATTTAATTGACCTATAATGGAGACTAGAAAGGGAAAGAAACTCAACCTGCCGTATGGTTAGGACCTTAAGCTTTTCTTTTACCATGTGTTTACCTAAGGCTTTTAAAATTCAATGGTGTGCTTTTGATTGAATTATTTTGTCCAAGAGTTTTTAAATTTTAATGGTCTGCCTTTGCTTAAATTGTTTTAATAATATTTTATTCCACAAAATTGTAACCATAGCTCTACCTTCAATAATCATTGAACTTCCAAAAATAAGTGGCTTTAGAAAAGGAAAAGAGAGAGAAAAAAAGGTAGTATCAAAAACAGATAAGCAACAATCAATAATGGATGAGCTGAGCACTTTTAGTCTGAAAAGAAAAATAAGTGTCATCTATCTCTAAAGATTAACAGGCACCCTTTAATTTATTTTGAAAACCTGGTGACTAGTTGTATAACTCCATTACATCTCCCTAAAAGTATTTGTGTTCTTTGTAGACTCAGTATGGGGCTTCTCAATCTTTCTAACATCCCTCTTTAATTACACAGCAGGCTTTTGTGTACTCCACATTCATCCTTAGGCACCCCAACTAGCATTGCCATTGTGCTGAACACAGTATGAGGCCTCTCCATTTCTGCAAAATAGCTTTCTCATAGAAATTTTATCTGTAGACTAATGGTTTCACTACACATTGTCTTCCTCAAGTAGAAACACTGCAGTTTTGCTCTAAAGACATTTTCTTCTCCTTACCTAAGTGATAGTCCTTTCCTACATAGGGAAATAAAAAAATAATAGGAACTAAAAAAGTGCAGTTGCATTATTGGAGTAGTATCCCATGCTTGTAAATAGTCTTGAAGTTTGTTAATCCTTTGTGTGGCATAAATTCAGACCATTTCTTCTTGTGATGTGAATAGTTCAGATTTCATTTCTTTTTAAAAATAATTTATTTTATTTTATATGTGTGACTGTATTGCTTGCATGTGTGTAAGTGCACACATGCATGCAATGCCTGCAGAAGTCAGAAGAGGATGTCAGATCCCTTGGAACAGGAGTTATGGATAGTTGCTAGCCACCATGTAGGTGCTGAGACTAGAACCTGGGTCCTCTGCAAGGGTAACCTGTCCTCTTAACCACCTAGCCATGACTTTAGCACCCAGATTTGATTTCTTTAAAAGCCATTTTTTGTTGTTGTTGAAAAATAAGAAGTCTAAGATTTTCCTTATTCACACATGGCTTTATATTTAGTTTTATTCATGTTTGGAATCAAGTCTGAATCGGTATTTTTATCATGAAATTAAAGAAACAGTTTTTAAAGCAATTAACAAGCAAGCCTTAAAATACAATAGAAAGCCATTTTTTACTCAAATCATCAGCATGCATGGCCTCAATTTATTATCAGTAAAGATTTTGTCATGTCAGAATAATATAAACTATTAATATTTGTATTTTTATTCATTCCTGAGATCTAATGACAAAACCTACAACTGTCCTTGGACAGTAGATTGGGAGCAGGGTATGGTCTCTCCATCAGAAAGGCTCATGTTGTGAAAGGAATGAGAAAGTTCATTAAAATAATGACATCACAATACAATGAACATCACAAGAGCAGAGAGTGCCATGTGGGCTAATGGGAGAGCAAAGGCATTTCATTAGAGGCATTTCATTTCAAAGAGACCAAGAAAGTGTAGAACCCTGAGACCCTCTTCATTCACCCGCTACCCCCCAATCCCTCCAGACCCCCACTAATTGCTCTTTTAGCTTCTGTAAAATGCTTGGCTGCTGCTTTAGGCATGCCTAGGCATGCCCTGACCCCCGCCTGCTATTCCCCACCCCCCTTCCAGGAAACTATAGATTAAGCAAGCCTGAGCATAAAAAAATGCCCTATAAGGTAAAAACGGAGACTCCTGGCCCCACAGGTAACAGTCAGCACATTCCACAGCCCTGAGAATAGCACCTACCAATAAGAAACTTCCAGGGCTGCATCTTACACATCCAATTGGTTTAAAATTATGTTGGCGTTCACGGGCTCCTTAAACCAACCAAAATGTATCTTCGGTATCTCCCCGCTGCCTTTGTCTAAAACCTATAAAAGGCTCCACTCTCCCTTACTCTGGGCTCTCAGCACGGATCCGTTGAGTTGGTGAGGTCTGAGAGCCCGAGCTTAAGCCTGAATAAACCATAAACCTTTGCTTTTGCATTTTGGTGTGTTGGGTCCTCAGTGGTCTTTTTGGGGTCCAGTGGATGAGGTACAACAAAAGTTTCTCTTTTTTCACTTATTTAAAATCAGCAGCTCCACTGTTCTTCATGACTGTAGTGAACAGAATATCTGTAAGTTGCAGAAGTATTCCTTAAGTGTATTCCATGCTTGTTTTCAGTGGAAGAAAATTACCTTTCCTTTACAGACACATGAGGTGAAGAAACATGGCTACCTCCATTCATCTCCTTATGTCTCTGAGGTCAGGACAGGAATAACTCAAGACTGTCAGGCCTATTGTCTCAAGTGTGTCATAGTTAGGCAGCATCACAGGCTGTCAGACCAGTTAGCATCCTTTCAGTAACTCTCACAGAGTAGGGAGAGGAAGAACAAAGGTTATGCCTATAAAATTTACTCTGAGCTCTAAAAAAGTAGGTATGTTTATGGACCAACACTGGCTCTTATACTCTTTCATCCCCCATGAACATAGGGGCTTCCAGGAGCTTTCAAGTCGCTGGAAACTTGCTCATGTGAACTTGTGGCAATGGTAGCTCATGCATGAGACCCATGCGGATTCAATCAGACAAGGGCCTAGTGTGAAGCAAAGGAAATGGGTAGCAGGCCAGTCCTAGCCTGGGAGCTGTTGGCAACTGATTAGTGCTGAATGAGGGAGAGTAGATCTTCCTTAAGATCTCTAGATAGGCTGACTATACTTCAGTGGATAAACTTGCACCAAAGGACATCTGGGTACAAATGCTTGATCAGATAGGACAACATATATGACAAAATGCATGAGGTCTGATGGGGGGATATATATTAGGGTGTGGATTGGGAAGAGGGTCTAAATTTAATGAAGTACTATTGTATAAAATGCACAAAAACTCAATAAAATATTTTTTTAGGTAGGTAAATTTATGTTCAAACAGATTTTTCTGAATCTTTTCCATTGTTGTTTAACACACAAATTTCCACCAACTTATCTCAGAAATCCTAGGGTATTTCCTTTAGAGATATACTTGTAAGTGCCTCAAATTTGTATGAAGATAGGATGGCCTGATGTTACATAAATGTCTGCTATGAGTAAAGATGAGAAATTACTACTAATGAAAACTCATTATCTTTGCATATTTTATACTTTGCAGTACACTTTTGCATTTATTTTCCAAATTTCTCCTGTCTGTAGTTATGTAGTTGTGCAGATATTATAATCTGTATTTTACTGGTGGTAAAAATAAAGGCAAAATGATCACTTAATTGGAACCACACCATGAGCATGTATTGCTGCCATTACTCAATCACTTACTCTCCTGACTCCAAGTTCCTTATTAAACATAAATAATGGTGAAAGGTCAGTTGTCCATTTTATTCTGAGGAAAACAACTGTTTCTTCATTACTTGAGACACCAGACCATAAAAACACTCATTCACTTTGCTTTAATGTTTGACTAGCAGTTGGCTATATTACCAGAGTTACACAAGCTTTCTGATAATTTTCCCTTCCCATTCTAAGTCTACTATTTGCCATTCAAAGAGCACTATGCCAGGAAGAAGAAAAAGGGAAAAAATAACCCACAGGAAACCAGCATTTAAAATTCATGATTTAGATGAATTAAGGTTGCCAAGTGGTATCTGCCGTCACCCGTGCTGTCACTCAATAGCTTTCTCAGGATCTTCCAGCAGCAGAAAACAAAGTGTCTGAGGTTAGCCAAAGCAGGACCACGGATGATATGGAGTGTCAGAGCTTTCAGTGAACGGGCGACAGTTTAGCTAGTTCTTGCATTGGACTCTCACAAGACACATATGGAGCATTCAGCCTATGAATGAAGCATGTGTGATCTTCAGGGAGAGCCGGCCAAAGCGTTAAAGTGCATGGATTTTAGATAAGTCAGTGTGAACATGTGGCGCTGTGTGAACAAAATGTGATAGTGCCTATCAGAATGAGCCTGCATCACATTCTTACTTGACACATAAGCAGAGCTTTCAGTGCTGAGCTTGCTGGTGATGGGCCTGTGTTCACAATTGTTTCACTGTAGCTTGTTTCTGATTTTTAACCAAAGACACCTCATCTTCCCATCAGGAAAGACTTAAACACCCACACCCCTTAGTGGCTAGGTTTCATTTGTTCTCCTGCTTAAGCTAAAACCTGCAGCCTATTGAATCTCTGGATGAAATTATCATTTTCATAGAAACCTTTCCTTCTACCTTTGAATCAAAAGTGGACCAGAAAATTATGCAATTGAGCTGCAACAGCACACTCTTGAATTAGATCTTTTGATTAAATAATATAAAGGGATGATTATATATATGTGTGTATTCAACAGCATATTTGTTCATATAAGCTGAATTAAGCAGTACCACGTTTGTAGGTTTTTAATGTCTAATTTTAATTGATTTTTTGTGAACGTCATACAATCTTTTAAAATATTTATTATATTTATTTATGTGTATGAGTGTATTGCCTACAAGTATGTAAGTGCATTCATGTTGTACAATGTTTGCAGAGGTCAGAAGAGGGCATTAGATCTCCTGGAACTGGAGTTATAGATGGTTATTAGCCACCATGTGGGTGCTGGAAACTAAACCTGGGTCCTCTGCAAGAGCAGCCAGTGCTCTTAACCATTGAGCCATATCTCCAGGCCCTCATACAATATATTTTGATCACATTTAGACCCCCTCCTCTATCACATCCCCTCCTTAATAACCCTCGCCCAGTTTCATGTACTCTGTTATATATATTAAGGCATGGGGACTCAAAGTTGTGTCCTCAAATGCCCTTCAGTGTAGGTCCATCTGCTGGAGTCTCGTTAGCCTACCCAGTGTCATATATGTAAAGAAAACCAACTCTTTCCTCTCAGCAGCCACCAGTTACCAATAATTCCTCAGCTACAGTTGGGGTTTCATACTCATTTCTCCAAGTCTATGCTGGGAATTTATCTGAATTGAGCTTATGTGAGTGTTGTGCATACTGTTATCATTGCTGTGAGTCCATATGAGTTCCCCAAGCTGTCCGGAAGCACTGTGTTTCCTGTGCCATCCACCACCTCTGGTTCTTATGATCTTTCCACCTCCTTTTCCATAATGATCCCTCAGCTTTGGGAGGCAGGAGTTTGATACGGTGTCCTATTCAGAGATGAGGACTCTGCAGTATCATAGTCTCTGCATGTTAACCAATTTGGGGGTCTCCGTGTTAATCACCATCTGCTGCATGAGGAAGCATTTCTAGTGAGAGTTGAGAGATGCATTAATCTATGGGCATAGCAATAAATCATTAGGAGTTCAATAGACTATGTCTATTTAGCAGAACAATAGTGTTAGACTCTCCCCTATGGTCTGTGGCCAGTGTAGCAACAGATTTCTAGTCTTGCTATCTGTGTGTCAGTATGAGCTCCATTTTGTACAGCAGACATTAAATCCCATCAGAAAGTGGTTGGCTGCTCCCGTAATATTCATGCCATTACCGCACCACTGGGCAGATCTTGCTAGGTCTGTTGTTGGAGGATTCACAGCTGAGCAAAGCTGATGATCACATTTTTCTTCCAGTAGCATACATAGGACCTTACAGTACTGTGAAAGCTAGCCAGTAGAGATGAAGCTTTGAGGTCAGTACCAATCTGATCTATCCTTGTGTGTTCTACAACTCATGCATATAGTGTCTTCAGCAATAGGGTCTTAAAGTCAGATTCTAGTGTTTGAATATTTTATTTATTTGCATGGTAATCTAAGACTCTGATTTATGCCAACACAATTATTTACTCTATTATCCAGGGATCATGTTAAAGTCAGGGTACTTTAAAACAGATTTGCTAGAAACCAGAATGTGGTCTTATTAGAAAATGTGATCTGGGGCTGTAGAGGTGGAAAAGTGTGAAGTGCACTTACTGCTTTTCCAGAGAATAAGAGTTCAGTTCCCAGTACCCATGTCTAGCAGCTTAACAAGAGTTCAGTTCACATACCCATGTCTGCCTGTGACTCCAGGCTTTATACCCTCTTCTGGCCACCATAGATATGCATACAATTGGCATGCATTACACAGATACATAAACATACACATAGATAAAATGATAAAAATGAGGCTGGAGAGATGGCTCAGTGGTTAAGAGTACTGGCTGCTTTTGCAGGGGACCAAAGTTTGCACCCATGTGGCAGTTAACGACCATTAACTCCTGGGTCGATAAATGGGCATGGAACATAGCTCCAGTTCCAGGGGATCCTAGGCCTTATTCTGGCCCCTACAAGTGCACTTACATACATGCAGGCAAAAACCACATACATATAACATAAAGATAAAATTTTAAAAAGCCAAATCTTTAAAAAGAGACTGTGATTCAGGAAGAACTGAGAGATGAGTCAGTGTATACAGTAAGAGAGAGAAGCAATAGAAGAATAGTGCCCTGAGTTGGTTGTTAACCTCATTCTTAAATTCCAGAAGAACACAAAGCACATAAAGGAGCTTGTTGTTTATGTAACAACTAAGGAAGCGTCTGCCCATGCACCTGTCTCCCCTCAGTCAAAGGTCTGTCTTTTGGAGTACCTCTGGGCTGCGGTTGGATGAGTGTTTGAAGGCATCCCCACCCAGCAACTGTGGTAGAGGCTATCACAGATCTGAGGCTGAAGGTTGTCAACCTTAGGCTAGGTCTAAAGAAAAGACAGCTGTTTCTGTGGCTGTGTCAGGAACTTAAAAGAGTACATAAAACTTTCTGAAACATGGGGGCTCCCAGATTCATGAATAAGTTAGAGTTTGAAAGTTCATTTATATGAGTATTTTTCTCCACATGTGAGTGATTTCTCTACGTAACCTATGTAGACATACATAAAAAAAGTTCTCAGGGCATCCCCAGAAACCCATTTAACTCATGTAGATAAAAATACTAACATATTGCAGTGAGGACTTGTATTGGAAATGCAATCACTATTTAGGGTAAGCATGCTACTTAGGATCTTGAAGAGCTTAGGAAACCAGGAAACCAGTGCCAACAGCCAGATCAGGCTGAGCTTTGAAATTCACTCTGGTTAGAGCATCGGCGATTAGTGTCAGATCAGTATGAAAAGTGGGAGAAGAAAAGAGATTAGGTAAAAAATTTTGAGGTTCAGAAGTGGCAAAGTTGAAACGTTCATAAATTGCCTTTTGTTATCTGCCTGCATTACAACTCTCATTCTCCTCCATCACCTGCTCACATACATTGTTTTCATATACTCTTAGTTTTAAAAAGCAAAAAGTATGGCATAAAAATGCATTAATTAACTTTTCTCGGGACTCTAAAAATCTAAGAAAAATCTTTCATAGTCAAGAAAAAAATCATATTGTGGATGGATAAGGACCATATGGTTATGCCTATAATCTTTACATTCAGAAAACTGAGCAAGGAGAGTTGAGAGTTGAGGCTAGCCTGGGGCACATAATGAGATTCTGTCTCAACAAACACACAAACAGAAACAAACTATATCATGCAAACAGATGAAACTTTGTCAGAACAGAAATATTTGTAACTTTAACCTTACCATGATCTTAACCCACCCCTGTAGCTTAGTGGTGGTTCTGAAAGAGAAGTGGCTAAGTTGTCAGTAGTAAACACATATTTATACACACACACACACACACACACAGAGAGAGAGAGAGAGAGAGAGAGAGAGAGAGAGAGAGAGAGAGATTGGATTTATTGCCAGAACTACCCTACAGAAACTGCAAAATTAAGTCTTTTCATGTAAAATTGCAGCTTACTAGATAGTAATTCAAATCAACACAAGAAAGTGAAGAACACTGGTAAAAAAAAAAGTATTTCTTATTTATGTCTTCTTTTCAATATCTTATTTAAAAGGTAGTTTTATAAAAGAGTAATTATATGCGTTGACAGGTACATGGTGTATAAAGATATAATTTGGGAAAATAAAAATAGAAATTGGAGGATAGAACTTCATGGGTACAAATTAGTTGGTACTAATGTGGTGTGTATCATAAATTAAAATGTCAAGGGGCTAGATATATGACTTAGTCAGTAAAATGCTTGCCTTTTAAACATGAAGATGTGTATTCAATCTCCAGAACCAAAGTAAAAACGTGAGGCATGGTGGGGCATGTCTGTAATTCCACTGCTAGGGAAGCTGATACAGGAAGATCCCTCAGGCTCACTGGGCAGCCAGGCTAGCCTACTTGGTGAGTTCCAGGCCAATGAGAGATTTTGTTTCAAAGGAGGCAGACAACATTCCTGAGAATGACCTCTAAGGTTGTTCTCTGGTCTCCACATACATGCACACACATATACCCAACCACATAAGAACAAACACATGCATGAGCATACACATACACACACACGGATTTAAAATGTTAATGAAAATTTCAAGGGTAATTACAAAGAAAATAAATAATTTAGATAGAAAGGAACATGGGTATTAAAACAGTAAGGAAAACTTTTTAATACAAAAGAAGACATTAATAAGTTAATTTGCAAACAAAGCAGATGTAACATATATAAAACTTTTAGCAAAATGTCAAATTAAATCTTCCTTAAAAGCAATCATATTATTTATAAATATATTTAATTGTCCAAATAAGAGGAAGAGATTTACAGAATGGATTAAAAGAAATTATCCAGTAATGTTGTATCTGTAAGAAACATATGGTTCCGTGGCTGGAGAGATGGCTCAGTGGTTAAGAACACTGGTTGTTCTTGCAGAAGACCCGGGTTATAATCCCAGCACCCACATGGCAACTAACAACTCTCTGTAACTCCAGTCCCAGGGGATCCAGCAGCCTCTTCTGACCTCCATGGGCATTGCATGACACCGGTGCACATACCTACGTGGAGGCAATACACACGTACACATAAAATAAAAATGATAAATAAAATAGAAAAAAATATGGTTCCAAAGACACAAATGGGTTGAAAGTGACAGATGAAAACAGTACTCCATATAAATAATAATCAAAAGAAAGTTAAATGGTTATACTAATAACAGACAGTATAGACATGGTGACAAAAATATTAGACCACAATGAGGTCATTAAATAATTATTAAAGGTTCAAGTCACTAAAGAAGTAGATAATTTGAAATTTACATTTACCTAAAAAATCAGATCACTAAATACATGAGAAAGTGTAAACTTGGGAGAAAAGAGTTGCTAAATGTTGACAGAATAGAAAGTTCAATATTGATAGTTGCATTTAGTGCATCACTTGTGAAAATAGATGCTTTATTCTCAAATTAACTCATGGATGTCTTCTTTTGTATTAAATAGATTTTTATTCACTATTTTAAGACTCATATTCTTTTTCTCTAAATTATTTGGTTATTTTCTTTGTAACCCTAGAAATTTACATTAACATTAACAATATCAGGACTAACCTAGAAGACTTAAATCACACTAGAAACCAATGAGCCTCAACAGTCCATCACAAAACACATCCTTCTCAATTTCACGTGGAGCATCCTCCAGGATACACCATAGCCCATGCCACAAAGTTTTCAATAAATTTAGAAGATGAAAATCACTGAACAAAATATTTTTTCCATCACTAATGGAATGAAGCTAGAAATCAGGAGCAGACGGAAATGCACAAAGTTCAGAACTATTAAAATACTAAATGTGTGAAGAGAGAATTCTTGTTCGGTGGCCATCAACCACGGCCAAGGGCTCCTGCAGGGGGATTAGTCCTAGGGTATGGAATAGGGGTCTTTTTGGTTCCCCACCCCCTCCAATGGTGGGGCCTATTAGGCCGCTGGGCATCCCGTGTCTCAAGAAGCCTACTCTGCCTGCAAGGGCGTCCCAAGAGCAGGAGGCTCCATGTCTCTGGTTGTTTGTGCCGGTAGCTGGGAGAGTGAGCCAGATGAGCCGGATGAGCCGGAGCGGAAGCCAGAAAACGAGGATGAGGTGGCTCCTATGCCTTTACCTACTTTAGTAGGCCTGTTTGCTTCTCTCCCGGTACCCGGGGGTCCTGCCATGCTGTGCTGGCTTCCCCAGCTGCTGGCCCCAGCCTTCCTCCGCTGCTGCTGCTGCCCCTGCCCACTGGAGACCCCAGGCTCCAGCCTTCCCCGCCTTTGCCCTTTGGCCTCAGGGGCTTCCCCCCACCTCCAGGAGTTAGCTCTGCTGAGGCGGTGGGAGTTGAGGAGGGGTTGGGGCTGCAATGGTCCCAAACCCTGGTCTCAGTCTGCCGGCCTGTGGGTGGTGTCTGACCCACCCCCAGGCTTCCCAAGCCAAAGAAGAGAACAGAGTCCACGAGGATTGAGCTGGAGCTGCATAACGAAGATTCAGATTCTGAGGAAGACGAACCTGCAAAGAAGAAAATTGTCCCACAGGGATCCTGCGAGGGGACTGGTTTGTCAACCTTGCTTCCTCAACCTAAGAAACTGTGAAAGAGACTTAACAGGTTGTTCCTGCCCAGTGCCTTCTCCCGGAAACCCTCAGATGTCTCCTCAGATGCTAAGCCCTCTAGACTAGCTTCTAGGACCAAGCCCTCCTCGCTTGCTCCCGCTGTGGCCACCACAACCACCACTCCATCACCCCGTCATCAAGGCTGTTGCCAAGAGTGTCACCCTGCAGGTGACAAAGCAGATGACACAGGAAGATGACGACATTGATGAAGTAGCTACTGAGAACTTTTTCTCCCGCCCCGTCAAGGCTGAGCCACCTCGAGTTAAGCTACAGCCTTAACCTGTCCCTACTGTCCCTGAAGAGCTAGCTCCAGGGACAGAACCAGAGTCAGCTTTCCAGGATGATGCAGCCAATGTTTCCCTTTGAGCTCAAGATGGCAGCAGGCTCTAGTGGGTCCCCTTGCAAGGATGCCGAAGCCTGGGGAGGACTACAGCTGCAGTCGATTTTCCACATACTGCGATGCCAATGCTGCTGGTGCTTATAATCAGGATTATTACAGTAGGGGCTATAATCCTGCATAGGACCAGCACTGGTCTCTCTACAGGAAGTTGCTCCAGATACCTCCTTCATCAATGATGAAGCGGTTAAGCAGCTGCGGGGCAAGAAAAACAGAGGGAGGGAGGAAATCAACTTTGCAGAGATGAAAGGTGATGACCAGCTAAGTGGGGCCCAGCGATGGATGACCAAGTCATTGACAAAAGAGAAAATCAGGAAGTCCATCAGCAAAAAGAAAGATGAGCAGCCAATAAGCCAGCAGCGGTGGAAACATCAGGTTACATATCTGATTCATCAGGCTAAGGAGTGGGAGCTGGAACTGAAGAACACCTGGTTGGAAAACCAGCTCAGCCTCAGTCAGACTCAAGCCAAATATGGATTCTAGGCTCAGGACCTGATTGCTCCAGGATATCCTGCCAGCCCCCAGCTTCACCTCCTGGACCCCAACTGCTCTAAGCCCGGGACCTCTTCCCTGAGGACCGAGCCCTTGCCTCTGGGAGAAGGAGCATATTTGATAGATTTTTCTTAACAAGTTAGAAAATTCAGTTCCCATCTGTGCTTGAGCAATCAGAGACTCCATAGCCTCAGAGACTTGATAGCTGCGTCCCAAGGGCTCTGAGTTCTTGGTAGGGAGTTTTGCTCCCTGTCAGGTATGTTGAGATATTGAAATCTCCCCTAACATTTTTTCTAACCAGGGATGTCTGTTGAAATAAAACATTCAGTGTGACAAAAAAATATTAAATGTATATTTCTAAAAAATGGTAAAAAGAAATCCAGAGGAAAATATAAAATACCTTGAGATAGATGAAAGCCATAAAATAAAATGCCAGAATTATGAGATATAATGAAATCGGTGCCAAGGGAGAACTTTAAAATTCTAATCATCTCCATTTAAAACAAGAAATATCTCAAATTAATAATTGGAACCTGTTTCCACCCTAAAATAGAAGAAAGTAAACCTAAAACAAGAAGAAGGAAGGAAATAGTTCCTGTTAATGTTGGGATAAACAAAGTAGAGGTAGAAAAACAATGGGAAAATCAACAAACCAAAGGAGGCTCGTGGAAAAGAGCAAATAAAACTGGCAAATAAGGAAAAAAGACTCAAATTACTAAAACCAGTTAAGAAAATGGAATCATTGCTACACACATTACTGATGAAGATTCCTGATACAATATCATGAATAATGGGGTAATAACCACAACAATGACCAGCACAGCAAACTATATTGGTGCAGTAGTGGCACTTTTACCTTGGGGACAATCGACAGCTACCTAATTGGACTTAAAGTCCACTCAGTGGAAGGAAACTCATGTGTAGAACTGTAAATATAGCCAAATACACATGGCTGGAGAGGTCATAGACCTTAGAGAAAACCCAAAAGCTGTCATATCACTAGAAAAATGTAATTTCTTACTATATGCTAAATATGAATTCTTATATTTATAGTCATGTATGCCAGTCACCACTCATCAAAGAAGTTTCTTTTTCAAAAGGCAGAGACTATTACAGAGCTCCACAAGTGGTCACACACAAAAAATAAGTGTCTGTGAGATGCCCAACCCTAAGTGACACATCTAAAATGGAACCTCTATATCTAAGGTTCACCAATGTAGTGTCTCTCAACTCTCATCAACTCGAAGCTCCCTTGTGAAACAGAAGGCAATGAGCACAAAAGGCCACAAATGGTCAAAGTACAGAGAATAAGAGTTTTCAGAGTGTGGGTCCCTGGACAGGACTCCTATATTAAAATTCACAAACCCAGGATTCAGGGACCATTGGGAAAGAGGGAACAGAAAGATTATAAGAGCCAGGGAAGAAGGTACACGACCATATGGAAAGAGTTTTACAGGCTTCTAAAACCTTGTTCCTATGAACCTACAGCGTGCAAAAGATCCATGCAAACTCAAGCAGTCAAAACCTGGCATAAAATTTAGGAAATGGGAAGCAGGCCTCAAGTTTAGCTGAAGAACTATTGACAGCTGATTACTACTAGAGAGAGCTGATCTTCTTAAAAGGGAGAGATTCTATGTAGATGGGCTGTCTAAACCCCAGAGGATGAGCTTGTACTGAGGGATGTCTGGGTACACTAATTTGACTAGATAGGCCTTAACATATATCACAGAATGCATGAAATTTCATGGGGTAGGCTATGGGGGAATCTGGATGGGGAAGGGGGTATAAAGATGATAAAGAGGAAATGCAAAAAAAACAATAAAAGTATACATTAAAAATAATAGGTAAATAACTCCAATGGTATGTATAAGTTTCTAGGAATAAAAAATCTGCCAAAATGAACTCAAGGAGGAATAGGAAATATTGCTTGTCCTCTAAAAGACAATGAGATTGAGTTGGTAATTAAAATTTCAAATGAAAGAAAAAGAGCTGACAAGTAAGTAGCTTTGCCAGTAAATTCTACAAATTAAAGGATTAACACTAATTCTTTTAGAACTTTCAAAAAGTGAAGAGGAAATACTTCCTAACTCATCCTATAAAGGTCAGTATTATGCTAACAATGCCAGAGTCTCCCAAAGTCAAAGGAAGGGCTGGGGTAATAGCTCAGTCAATGAAGCCCTAAAACCTGAGTTCAATCCCCAGAAACTAAGGGAAACACCACCACCAACAACAACAAACAAAAACGTCATGTGTGTTCGCGCCTGCCTTTAATCCCATCACCCAGGAGGCGGGGGCAGGCAGATCTCTGTGAGAGCAAGGACATTCTGGACTGCATAGCAAGTTCCAGGCTAGCTGTCTCCTGTCTCAGGAAAAACAAAACAAATCAAAAAAAGATGAGGAGAGAGAGAGAGAGAGAGAGAGAGAGAGAGAGAGAGAGAGAGAGAGAGAGAGAGAGATATGAGCCAAGCATAATAGCACTCACTTGTAAACCCAGCACTGCGGAGGCAGAGACCCGCAGGTTCCTGGAGCTCAGCAGCCAGCCACCAAGCCTACCAAGCCTCCGTGTCAAAGGGTATCACCTGATGAAAAACACTTTGTTCTTTGACCTCTGCACATGTATGGACACTTGTGTAAAAAAGGTAAAAAATAAAAAGGGGAAGAGGTAGAAAATGAAGAAGATGAGGAAGAGACAGAATGAGCAAGAAGAGAAAGACAACTGCAGACCAGTATTTCTCATGAATGCACGTTCACGTTTTCTGAAGCCAAGTAGGAAACTTCATTCTACAACATAATAAAAGGAATGATGCATCACATATACTATATCTCATCAACACTAATTATACCAATTTAATTAATTACATGCTCATCAAAAACTTAATTTTAAAGATAGGGAAGTGTTAACTAAATTGATTCAAACAATATACACTGTTATGTATCAACTTTTAGCCTAGTGTTCCATAAATATGTACAATTAAAACAATAATTATGTGTACACAAATTACGTAAGACTTTCCCAAATGAAGGGTGGTTCAACATAAAAATAAACCAATGAAATAAAGCATTTTAACAGCATGAAGATAATAGACTGAAGGTAAAAAGTGTGATCTCAATAGATGTAGAAAATGCATTGAGGGCTGGAGAGAAGACTCAGCAGTTAAGAACACTAGTTGCTCTTGCAGAGGACCTGGGTTCAGTTTCGAGGAACCACATGGTGGCTAACAACCATCTGTAACTCCAGTTCCAAGGGAGCCAACACCCTTTTCTAACCTCCATGGGAATTTCATGACCCAAGTGCACTTGCACTTACAGGCAATACACTCATACACATAAAATAAAAATAATAAAATATTAAAAAGAGAAAATTCATTTGAAAAACATCACCCTTTTGTGGTGTATTAGTTACTTATTTGTTGCTAGGATAGAAACCCCATGACCAAGGGAATTTATAAAATGAAAAGTTCATTTAACTTATGGTTCCAAAGAGCCAAGAGTCGGTCCATCATGGCGGGAAGGCATGGTGGCAGAGATGGCTGGAGAAGGATCAGAAGCTAAGTTCTCACATCTTTAAGCAGGCGCAGGAAGCAGGAAAGTGACTCAAAATCCTGACAAGGCTTAAGAACTCTATAAGTACGACTCCAGTGATGTATTTCCTCCAGCATGGCCATAGCGTCTAAGACCTCCCAAAACAGTGCCACCAACTAGAGACAAAATGTTCAAATTCTTGGAGCCTATGGGGGATAGTCCCATTCAAACCATCACATGTGGTAAACCCTCTGTCTTGATAAAGGGCTTTTGTGCAGAACTTAACACTAACAATATACTTGCTGGTGAAATACTGAAATAAATCTCACCTTCCCAATTTCATGGTTATGTCTGGTTTTGTTTTGTTTTTGCATTCTCATCTTATTATTGAGAATTTCATACATGAGCATTGCATTTACAATATTTCTATCCCACCAAGTCCCCTCTAACCTCTC
>NW_008332654.1:2442911-2447578 GCF_000622305.1 Nannospalax galili | reverse complement strand
GAACATATTTAAGAACTAAAATTGGGGGGGGTGCTGGAGAGATGGCTCAGTGGTTAAGAGCTCTTGCTGCTCTTACAGAAGACCCGAGTTTGGGTCTAAGCACCCAAATGGGAGGGCTTACAACCATGACTTCAGAGGATCTGACTCCTTCTCTGGCAGAGAGAGAGAGAGAGAGAGAGAGAGAGAGAGAGAGAGAGAGAAACATATCAAAGCAATGATTCCAAAATCTATTTTGTAAACCCATGAATTATTTGGGTTCATTTGAAGGAGCCTGGGTAGAAGGTATTCATAGGAACATAGGTGACTTCAGACAGCTTTATAATTAAAAGTCCCACTTTAGGTTGGATAAATGCACACAAAATGTGCATCACTGGAGTCTCTAGGCAGCATATGGGCAAAGACAGTACCAAAGCCTCTCCTCTTCCCATCAGTTTTTCACCATTCATATATCCTTGTGCAGGGGAAGTTCCTCATGAATACCCACCACAACCACCTATCAACAGGCCCTAATTCATACAGGTTACATGAGGGTGATCATAGCTGCACTGATTCAAGACAGCAATAAACATACCCAACCCAGAGGAAACAGCCACATAATACCACCACTTACTTTGTGATATGGTGTACTGCCTCCCTAAAAGCTATGATAAAAACAAGGCCAACCAAACCCCTGAAACTGTGAACAAAAATAAATCTTTCCTTCTTAGAAGATGATTTATCTCAGATACATTTCCATCATGATAGAACACTAACAATATCATAATAGATAAATTCATAGACATATAGATTATTGTTTATCAAGGAGCAAAATAAAAGGGAGAATAAGTAAAACTGCTAAATAAATTTTTGGTTCTTTCAGGATATTTAAAATATCTCACTGATTAAAGGAGTGGTTTTTTAAATTTTGTTTGTTTGTTGTGTTTTGTCTTTTTGAAACAGGGTCTCCTTGTAGCCCCAGCTGTCCTGGAACTCGCTATGTAGGCCAGGCTGGCCTCGAACTCACAAAGATCCACCTGCCTCTGCCTCCCAAGTGCTGGGATTAAAAGCATGCGCCACCACGCCCGGCTTAGGAGTGTTTTTAAAATTTTAAAAGTCAGATGTATTTTTACTTTTATTTTTTATTTTTAATAACTACATGATTAGAAGAAGCATTTTGTTACAGCTTTAAGAATACATCTCTTTAAGAATACATCTCTTTGACAAGTGGCTGTAAGTTTCTAGTTTCACAGTTGCATTAATACAGTTATACAATATTGAACTCAGTATAAGCCTTGTGAGACATAAAATTGAATGAGCTTTTAACCTTTAAAAAGATCTCCATTTCATTTAAGAATATATTGTTCCTTGCAGAAAGACTCATTCTTTTTGCTACTAACACTGAGATGTTGGTGCATTCATCACTAATCTGTATGTATCTGATTATTATTAGTGTAAGTCATAATTGGTTACACTTGGATCCTTGTTACCTGTGTATGTCTATAAAGTTGTTGATAGATTACTGGATAGATTTCAATGGTAATATTTATGACCTCTACTAATTAACATGACATAAGTTTCCATGCTTCCTCCTCAAATACAATACATTTTTAAAAGTTTGTTGATTTTCTTTTTGTGTGTGTATATCACACAGAGCATCCCAAACCATCATATTCAACTATACACCCACTTCCCAGCTGGCACCCTCCCATAGCCTCCCTCCCCCCACTAGAGCCCTTACACTCTATATCCCAGCTACTGTCTGCTGTGTTGTTGGCACCCCCAGCCATTCTCCACTACTTGTCCATCTGGTGAATCTAGTCAGCCTGTATAGAGGTCTTTGTTTTAGGAAGGTCAGCTGTTCCTCATCTACCAACAATCAGTTGTCAATATTCCTTTAGACAAGATTGGGGTCTGTTGTTCATTTCCCAGTTCTATGCTGGCTTACTATCTGGGAGTCCCTTTGGACACCCTGGCCAACAAATCAAAAGAAGGTATCTCCTATCTGGCATTGTCGCTTGTTATGTAGCCTTTAGCTATACATATGGACCCTTAAAAAATTGTATTGGCCCCTTTAATCTTTGGTTATACTTTACTTTTGGGTGTTTAAGGCCATACATTTGTTCCAGATAAACCAATTTATTTTTACTCTTAAGGTCATTTGAGGATCTGTTCCTCAGGGGTCACATGGGCTTGGGGAGAACCCCTGGCCCCCTTCTTTTACCAGTTCTGCCTAGGTGAAGATAAGTCAAAGGTCCTGCTTGACCATGGCTGGCTTCACTTAGAAGCATGGAGGAAATGATTCCTCTGTGTTGGCCCTCCTCTTTGTAGATTGGACACTGGTTCAAGTCCATCTGGTGGGGTCTCCCCGGCCTTCTTAATCAAGAGGACAGATGACCCACCACGATTACAGGACATTTTGAGAGATGCTCACAGTCCCTCGGAACTAGTCAACCTAGGAGGGCAAGGAGCAAAAACTGTCCTTTATGTCCCTCTGACCAAATTAGTACCAAATTATTATAGGCCTCAAAGTATGTCTGTTAAACATCCAAGGAGGTTAGTTCCACCAGTCTGGTACTTTTAATTACTCTGTGTCATGCAGATAAATCTTGGGCAAAGACAAATTGTTCTCAGATAAACCTTGCCTAGACAAGTATTTCTTGATCTGGTATGTATAATTTGTCAATAGGTTGTTGGAGTAATATGGTTCCCTCTAACTAGGCATCGTTTATCTCTCACATTGTCTCACCCCTCCATCATGGTTTCCCCAATTAAGCTGCCCCCATTTTTCTCCTTTCTCCCTTAATAATACACTTCTCCTATGGTCCTACCTCTCTTGAGCTCCTTCTTTCCCTTTATCCCCTGGGTTCTTGTAGACTCTTCCCTCCCCCCTCCTTTAACCCAATTTTTATCCATATTTCCCTTATTAATGCCTGTTTCCTACTGTTCTTCTCTTTCAGGTTCTTTCTTTTCCTTTACCTCCCTGGTTCCTTTCCATTTTCCTGTTTCCTTAGTTATGTCTGGATACATACTCATTTATCAGTCTTGTTCTAGGATCCACATATGAGGGAGAACATTTATCGACTTTTTTTCTGAGTCTGTGTTATTTCACTAATATAACAGTTTCTAGTTCCATCAGTTTACCTGCAAATTTCATGATTTCATCTTTCTTTACTGCTGAGTAAAACTCCATTGTATAAATGAACCATATTTTCATTATCCTCTCATCAATTGAGGGTCACTTAGGTTGCTTCCATCTCTTAGCTATTGTGAAAAGAGCAGCAACAAACGTGGGTGTACAAGTGTCTCTGCAATAGGATGAGTTCTTTGGGTATATGCCAAGGAGTGGTATAACTGGGTCAAATGGTAGGTTCATTTGTAGTTTTTAAGAGCTCTCCACTCTATTTTCCATAGGGGTTGAACAAGTTTGCAGCCCCACCAGCAGTGGATGATTGTTCCCCTTTCCCCACATCCTCTCCAACATTTGGTATCATTTGTTCTCTTGATCTTAGCCAGTCTGACTGGGATAAGGTGAAATCTTACAGTGGTTTTAATTTGCATTTCCCTGATTATTAGTGATGTTGAACATCTTTTAAGATGTTTCATAGCCATCTTTACTTCTTCTTTTGAGAACTCTCTGTTCAGCTCCTTAGCCCATCTTTTAATTGGGTTACTTCTTGTCTTGATTCTCTGTTTTTTGAGTTCATTGTATATTCTGGATATTAAAGCCCCCGTTCAGATGTGTTGCTGGTGAAGATTTCTCCCATTCTGTGGGTTTTCTGTTAACTTCCCTGGTTGCCTCCTTTGACATACAGAAGCTTTTTAGTTTAATGAGTGAGTTCCCATTTGTTAATTCTTGACCCTGTTTCCTGAGCAATTGATGCCTGGTTTAGAAAATTCTTTCCTACACCTGTATCTTGTAGGTTTTTGCCAACATTTTCTCCTAACAGTTTCAGAGTTTCAGGATTTACATTGAGGTCTTTGATCCATTTGGAATCGACTTTTGTGCAGGGTGAAAGATAGGGGTTTAGTTTCATTCTTCTATAGGTGGAGATCCAGTTTTGCCGGCACAATTTGCTGAACATGCTGCCTTTCCTCCAGTGAATATTCTTGGCCCCATTGTCAAATATCAGGTGGGTGAAATTGCATGTACTCATATTTGGGTCTTCAATTTTGTTCCATTGATCTATGGGTCTATTTTTGTGCCAGTACCATGTTGTTTTTATGACTGTAGCTCTGTAATACAGCTTGAAATCTGGTATAGTAATCCCCCCGGCATTGCCCTTAGTGCTCAGGGTTGCTTTGGCTTTCTGAGGTTTTTTGTGCTTCCATATGAATCTTAGCATGGTTTTTTCCAATTCTGTGAAGAATGTCATGGGGACTTTGATTGGCATTGCATTGAATCTGTAAATGGCTTCTGATAGGATGGTCATTTTCACAATATTAATTCTTCCAATCCATGAACATGGGAATTCCTTTTATCTTCTGATGTCTTCCTCAATCTCTTTCTTTAATGATTTAAATTTTTCATTGTAGAGGTCTTTAATGTCTTTGGTCAGGTTTATTCCAAGCTATTTTTTGCAGCTGCAGCTATTATGAAGGGGGAGTGTTTCCATGTGCTCTTTCTCTGATTGCTTGTTATTGGCATATGGAAAGGCTATAGGCTTTTGTAGGGTACTTTTGTAACCTGC
>NW_008332654.1:2442169-2442849 GCF_000622305.1 Nannospalax galili | reverse complement strand
CTTATTGCTCTTGCAAGAGTTTCAAGCACTATGTTAAGGAGAAGTGGAGACAGTGGACAGCCTTGTCTGGTTCCTGATTTCAATGGGAATGCTTCCAGTTTTTCTCCATTTAGAATGATGTTGGCTGTGGGTTTGTTATATATGGCTTTAATTATGTTGAGGTATGTTCCCTCCAGTCCAAATCTCTCTAGGACTTTGAACACAAATGCATATTGAATTTCATCAAAGGCCTTCTCCACATCTATTGAGATGATCATGTGTTTCTTGTCTTTGAGCCCATTTATATAATTTATGATATTTATTGACTTAAGTATATTAAACCACCCCTGCATCTCTGGGATAAAGCCAACTTGATCATGGTGGATGATCTTTTTGATGTCTGTCTGTATGTGGTTTGCAAGTATCTTGTTGAGAATTTTTGCATCTATGTTCATTAAGGATATGTGTCTATAATTTTCTTTTATGCTTGTATCTTTACCTGTGTTTGGCATTAGAGTGATGTTGGCTTCATAGAAGGAATTTGGTAGTTCTCCCTCCATTTCTATCTTTTTGAGTAAATTAAGTAGTATTGGATGTAGATCTTCTTTAACTGTCTGATAAAATTCTGCTGTAACTCCATCTGGTCCTGGGCTTTTTTTTTTGTCGGGAGGTTTTATACTACTGTTTCAATTTCTTTTTGA
>NW_008332654.1:2441289-2442129 GCF_000622305.1 Nannospalax galili | reverse complement strand
ATCTTTCTGGTGTCTGTTGTGATGTTTCCCCTTTCATCTCTGATTTTGTTGATTTGGAGGTGCTCTTTCTTTTGGTTAACGGGGCTAGTGGTCTGTCAATCTTGTTTATCTTTTCAAAGAATCAGCTCTTGGATTCGTTGATTCTTTCTATTGTTTTCTTTGTTTTGATTTCATTAATTTCCACCCTGATTTTTGTTATTTCTTCTTGTTTGCTGGGTTTGGGTTTCATTTGTTGTTGCTTTTCAAGTGTCTTGAGTTTCATTGTTAAATCATTTATTTGTGTTCTTTCCAATTTTTTGATGAAGGCACTTAGAGCTATAAACGTCCGTCTAAGGACAGCTTTCAGCATGTCCCGGAGGTTTTGTTGTGTTGTATTGTCTTTTTCATTTAATTCCAGGAATACTTTTATTTCTTTCTTAGTTTCTCTTTTGACCCATTCGTCATTTAGGAGTGTGTTGTTTAATCTCCATGTGTTCGTGTGGTGATTAGGGCATCTTCCACTATTGATTATAAGCTTTATTGCATTGTGATCTGATATAATGCATGGAAGTATCTCACTTTTTTGTATTTTTTAAGATTTTTTTTTGCTTCCCAGAATGTGTACAATTTTAGAAAAACTTGCATGGGCTGTTTAGTAGAAAAAGTATTCTTTGGTGCTTGGGTGCAATATTCTGTAGATGTCTGTTAGGTCCATTTCATGTAAGATGTCATTTAATTCAGATATCTTTCTGTTTATTCTTTGTCCAGTTAAGCTGTCTATTGAAGATAGTGGGGTATTGACGTTACCTACTATTACGGTGTTGGGGTTAATCTGTGTTTTATAGTTCTGGAGTACTGTTT
>NW_008332654.1:2398177-2441215 GCF_000622305.1 Nannospalax galili | reverse complement strand
CAGAATGAAGTGGCCCTCTTTGTCTCTTCTGATTAGTTTTAGTTTAAAGTCTATTTTGTCAGATATTAGAATTGCTAACACCTGCATTTTTCTTAGTACCATTTGCTTGGTATATTTTTTTCCACCCGTTCACTTTAAGATAATGTCTATCCTTGAAAGTGAGAAGGGTTTCTTGCAGACAACAAAAAGATGGGTTTTATTTCTTAACCCATTCACCTAGTCTGTGTCTTTTGACTGGGGCGTTCAGTCTGTTAATATTTAAAGTTATTAATGAAAGATGAATATCGAATCTTGTCATTTTTATTTCTGTTTACATTCTTGATGTAGCTGTGCTTTTCTGTTATACCTTCATTGAATTTCTTTCCGCAACCCCTTAGGTATAGTCATTCCTTTCTTCAGCTCTTTGTATTGCTTCCAGAACTCTCTGAAGAGCTGGTTTTGTGGACATGAATTTCTTCAGCCTATTTATGTCATGGAAGATTTTTCTTTCCCCTTTACCTATAATAGACATTTTGGCGTCTGTGCTCATTTAAAACTGGGAATACTTTGGTCCAGACTCTTCTGGCTTTCACAGTTTGCGCTGAAAAGTCAGCTGTAATCCTAATGGGTTTTCCTTTATATGTGACTTGTTTTTACTCTTTTGCAGTTTTCAATATTGTCTCTTTGTTTTATACATTTAGTATTTTTAATATGATATGCCATGGAGAGTTTCTTTTCTGGTCCTGTCTGTTTGGGGTTCTATATATTTCTTGTATTTGTATGGGTATGTATGTCTTTCTTTAATTTTGGGAAATTTTCTTCCATGATTCTGTTGAAGATCTGGTCCATGCCATTATTTTGGGATTCTTCTCCTTCCTGTGTGCCTATGATTCCTAAGTTTGGTCTTTTTATGGTGTCACATAATTCCTGCATATTCCATTCTTGTGATTTCTTAAGTCTTTCATAATCTTTACTTGTGTGGTCTAGTTTGTCCACTTTATCTTCCAGTCTTGATACTCTTTTTTCCATTTTATTCATCCTATTGGTGAGGCTTTCTCCTGTCATTTCTAATTGGCTACTGAGTGTTTCACTTCCTTCTTCATTTCAGCCTGAGTAGTCTTCAATATTTCTCTTTTCTGATATTTCTAACTCTTTTCTGAATTCATTCAGAAGTTTATCCCTATCTTCCTTCAGTTCCTTGATTTCTGTTTGTGTTTTCTTTAAATTCACTGAATTATTTTATCATGTTTATAATTGTTATTTTGAGTTCCATGTCTTGTATTATCACTAGGGGGTTCTCATTGTACTCCTCTAGAGGACTACTGGTATTTGGTGCGGTTATGGTTTTTCATGTTATTATTTTTTCTCTGTGATTTTGCCATGTGAATTTCTTTTGTAGTTTCTGATTCTTGTGTGAAACTCACGGCTTCAAGTTTAAGTCTGCTTCTTTTTGTAAACTTTATGTGTCTTTGTGGTTTACTTTTTGGGCATGAAAAGCTGGTTCATCTAAGCTTCTGGTTCTCTCTTTTGATTTTATATTGGAGTGGCCAGATTGCTTTTGTCTTCAGGAGTTCCCACAGACACCCAAGTCAGATAAGGTTCAGATGCTCTCAGGCTTTCTCCTAAGGTCTGGATCCCTCCAGGAAAGATTTTGGCCTCAGGAATTTGGGATTTGGACTGGCCTGGGAGCAGGGCCCAGGAAAGATGCTGATCTAGGGCAGCTGGTGACTGTGCCACCCAGAAATGCAAAGGGAGATGGGGGGCAGGAAGAGGTCCCAAGGGCTCCTGGTGGCTGCAGGGAGGAACTGGGTTGGTCTGGATACAAAGGATCAGGAAGCAGAAAAGTCAGCCCTGGCACCCTGGAAAGAGGCTGGCACGTTGTGCAGCCTAGGGAAGCAGAGGGAGGTGAGGGCCAGGCCAGGCCCAGAGGGCTCCTGGGGACCCCAGGAGGAACTGGATTGGTGTGGATGCAAAGGTTCAGGAAGAGTGGTGGTTCCCCAGGTGTCTGGGGCTCCAAGACAAGGAATTAGACAGGTCCCAGGCTAGGAGGAGAGACCAACGGGGAAGATGGGAGAGTGAATGAGGCTGTGGGAGTCCAGGCGCAGAGGGTGCCAGAAAGAGTCCTGTGGGTTGTGCAGGCCCAGGGAAGCAGAGGGAGGTGAGGGAAGGGCCAGGACTAGAGGGCTCCTGGGGACCCCAGAAGGAACTGGGTTGGTCTGGATGCAAAGGACCAGGAAACAATGGTGGTTCCTCCAGGTGCCTGGGGTGCCAAGACAAAGAATGGGACAGAACCCAGGCTAGGAGGAGAGATGGGCAGGGGAGATGGGAGGGTGAATGATGCTGGGGGAGTCAAGGTGCTTAGGGCGTGATGGACTTACCCTGGAGAGAGCATGGCAGGTTGTGCAGGCCAGGGAACCAGAGGGAGGTGGTCCAGATGTATTTTTAAAAGATCATGCTTACAGTAAGTAAATTATGTACTGAAGAAACAGCAAAATAAAATTGATGAATAAAAGGCACATTAGAAAAGTTTAAGCGTAGAAAGAGTTCCTTTTTGCATTTTCTTTTGTTTCCTAATATAGGAGGAAAGGGAACCAAATATATTACAATTATTTTCTTAGGTGGCGTTTTTCTCTCAGTGGAGGCGATTAACATTGACTTTTCTTCTCTCACTTCTAGGGCAGCTTTTTCTTTCCTTGGCTTCAGAGAGGCAGTTAGTTTTCTGCCATGTAGATGCAGTGCATCAGGGCTATGGCTAGGGTGGAGATGGCTATAATTACCCAGTTGGTCCACCAACTGAAATTAGACTCCAAAGTAGTGATGAGAGTTTGCAAAGGTTTGGGTCACTTAAATCTGTCATCTAGATGGAGCTCCCCACTGATGTATGTTTTGGACAATTCTCTTGAGTCAGTAAAGTGCTCAACATCCTCATAGTTGTCAGTAGCATCACCCCCAGCTTGTTCCTTAGGACTTCTTCCCAATCAGGATGCTATTCCAAAAACTTAGTGAGGTTGTACACTTTGTTATGCAGAACCACCCAGGTGCTCTTGATGTCTTTGTGCTTCTGAATCTCTTCTAGAGTGTAGTAGTTCACAGCATTGTCCTCCTTCCCTGCCATCTCAGAATGCCAGGAGCCTCCTGGACCCTGCAAGCACACAGCCTTACAGGGTGGAGCACAAGGCAAGTCTAAGCTGCCTCTGCCTGGGACATTCCCAGCTCCTCTGGGCTTTATGTCCAGCCAGGAGTGTTGTTGTTACATTACAAGTATACAAACAAAACCAGTTGAATGGCACACTTTGAAATGATAAATGAATTTCATGTTATGTAAATTCCTTTCTCTTTCTTTTCCTCTCTCCCACTCTCTTGCTCACTCTTCTGGTGCTGGTGTTCACCTCAGGGTCTTACACCCCCTGGTAAGCCCTCTAGAGCTAAACATCTCAATGGCATATTTTAGATTACTAGATAAAATATAAAATATTTAAGTTCTTGTCAGGACTAAAATTATATTCAGTTACAATGTAATAAACACATAAAAATTTTGTAAGTAAACAAACGGAAAAATCGCTTTTTATTTTGCAAGTAAAAGATTTTATTTATTAAAGGAAATAAATGGATTGTAAGTTTCTACAAAAATCCCTCTCAGGCTACTCCCTCAAAGGAGAAAAAGTGGGTTTTGCTGTTTGGCTTGGAAACTGGGCTATTACTTTGAATTAAACAAATGTAAACATCTTATCTCTAATCATTGGATTCTCAGGAATAATAGACTTTAACTATAGCTTCCAGTTATATTCATTTAAATTCAAATTTGTGGCTAAAATCAAAACTCTTTCAAGTGAATTAGACAGAAACGCAAATTTATGTCTCTGTATCACTAGAGGTAGAGTTCCTTGATGTAATTAAATCCTTCATCATTTGGAGCCATTCTAAGAATGCACTAATTGTACTCAAGCTTAAAAGTTCCCAGAGACAAATTAAGAGCTGGGACTCATCCTCTGGTATGATTACAGCTCTACTGGAGCACAAACATGCTTCTCTCAGGGCTTTTGTTGTTGCACATACCAAACGCCTTTCCATCTAACTCATAATAAAACGTGGCACATCCTTCAAGCTGTTTAGAAGAGGTAGGCTGAGATAAAATCAATAGTATAAAGACACCAAGGCTGGTAAGTGCCTGATAGTCACCATTTTTCAACACCATGGGTTCATTCATTCACTTGCTTGGCAGTTAGTTGGTTTGTTTTTCCTTTATTTCCTTTACATTCAGTCCAGGACTCCAGTCTATATTATGGTACCATCCACACTCACTGTATTCTTATTTACTTACATATTGATCATTTTCTTGCTCATTTATTGCTCACTGTTCTTGGCAAGGAATTAAAGTTTAAAATTTCTTGCTTTTTAAGAAGACTCTGGTATTGTGGGGGGGCAGAAAGAAAAAAAGTTGAAAGATAATTTAATATAGAAAGTACAATGATAGAGCTACTCCATGGAAGTGCAGAGGAATACATCTTACCCTGGGAGTGGGGAAGGCATCTTTAATACCAAATCCATACCAGAATGGCCCATTAGGCTCTATTCTAGCATTCTAAGGCTTCTGTAGCCCACAGGCCCAAGCTCTTCCATATTTCTCCTGTAATCCCACTCCAAAGCCCCAAGAATCACACAGGCATGTTCATCACATAGTGGTCCCATTGTTGATATCAATTTTCTGTGTTATTTTCTGTCCTCATTTCTATAAAACAATTGATAGAATCGGTTTAATGGAAGAAGGACTTATTTGGCTCATGGTTAAAGAGGACCTAGTTCATCATGATGGAGAAGACATGGAGGTGGGAATATGCAGCTAGGACTTCTCACATTGCAATATATCAGGAATCAGAGAGTGGGGAATATTGGCAGTTAGTTGGTTTGTTTTTCCTTTATTTCCCTTATATTCGGTCCAGGACTCTAGTCCATATGATGGTACCATTCACACTCACTGTATTCCTGTTCCTTTAGTTAATTTTTCTGGAAGGGCACTTGTGAGCATACCTAAAGGAGTACCTTACTAATGCTCTAGGTGTTTCTTAATCTAATCGAATTGACAATGAAGGTTAAATATCACAGCTTCTTAGAGAAGTAAAGATCATTTCTGTGGATAAGTCAGGCAACTAAACAATAAAAAAGGGGAGAGTGATTCTAGGTCCAGCACCCAGAATTAATAAAAACACACAGGTAACAAGCAACAAAGACTACAGGTAAACTTGAAGATGGTTTGCTAGGAATGGCCAAATCATGAGAGATTTTGCAGCTGGGTAGCTGGTGGCACATGCCTTCAATTCCAGCATTTGGGAGACAGAGGCAGGCTGATTTCTGGGAGACTGAGGCCAACTTGGTCTCCATAGAGAGTTCCAGACCAGCTGGGGCTATAGAGAGACCTGTCTCAAAAACCGAACAACAATAGAAAAAAATGGGAAAGATTGTGCATGCCATGTGAAGGAGTATGGATTTTGCTGTGTTGATAACAAAAAAACCAATGCATGTTTTTAAGTAGCAGTCAAGTCCAGATTAATTTGTATTTTACAGTGTATCCTCTGAAAGGATATGGAGTATTAGAGGATTTACTAAAAAATTACAGTGAATAGTTTGTATAGCACATATTTCAGCATAATGAAAAGTTTTAAAAATTGTAGCCTATATATGTTTAAAAAATCCAAAGGACTTTTGACACATTTGGATATGGTAGAAACCGATAAAGGAAGGCACTTGTAAATATAAGTGCTGTTTCCACAAAGGAATTCTTTTCCGAGTCAGAAGCAGATGCCAAATTCCATCGTCAGAAATTAAGATTTGGATGAGGGTTTCAGATTGACTGCGGTCGTCATAAAATTTGAGTCTTGAAAAGCAAAGACAAGGAACCCTAGACTTCACATACCTGTTTCCAATATTTATCCCCCATGAAATTCATAGATTTCTGAATCCCAAAATAGTTCCAAATCTAAAATTTAATATTGTTTAAAAATAATTTAAAATGTTGTGAATGTTTTAGATGAGATTTGAAGAGTTATTAAAGAAGACAAAACAATCAACTAGGGTACCACAAAACTCTAATCAACATGGTATATATTTGTCTTGCTTTCCTTTTAGGCAACTTTTATTAACTGTGTCAGATTGATCATCATTGTGGTTATTGCAAACCTTGTAAAGGCCACAATGCATTTTAAATACCACAGTCTACAACCATTTGGCAAAGTCATTAGTTGTCCTGTAGTAAATGTTGAATGTAGATATGGTTGGAGGACAAAGCAGCAAAGAATTGAGACAAATCCGTGATAAAACATAAAAGCATAAACTCCTTTTATTCTCTCTTTGAAAATTTTCATCTCATAAATTAAAACAATGTCTTATTGTCCAAAACAAAATCCCTCCTTTCTCGGAGGAAAACACCATGCAAATTAATGTCCACTAGCATCAATGTTTGTTTGAAGTAAGGAGTCTGTTATAACTCCATTAGAAGAGAATTGCTTATGGCATGAAATTACTGTGGGAAACCTGTCCAGGCTCTCCCTTCCCATGCACACATTGCTAAGACCCCATAGAGAATCCATTAGTAGGACCCAGAGTCACACCAGCCTATAATTTTTCTTTGCCTTAAGAAAAGAGTAGCCTGTAATTTTTCTTTGCCTGAGGTTTTAAAAACACTTTTCCTGGCTGAATCTCACATATGATGTTTAGTCTTTAATCCAACTCAAATCCTAGATCCTGTCTGTACACCTTCTGGAGAAAAGAAGACATTATGTACACAGTCTTTCTTGTTTTATAGCATATGTAATGAGGAAGAAATTCTTATTACCTGAGCTCTCTTTCTTGATTTTCTATTATAGTCTTGATTTTAAGTTAATAAAATTAAGATTCTCATAAACTTTGTTTTCATTTCCTATTATATATATTTTATCATTAAAAGTTTTCATTTTATTTTACAAACTTTATATCAATGACATGAAAATTTAACTCTAATGAGTTGAGACAGATTCTTTGTCATTGTAGAAGGCCAATAATGACCATGGTATACTGTTCAAATACAAGTATATCTGATGGATGTTGCTTTAAAAATAACATCTTTTCAGTTATGGACACAAAAGATTATCAGAGTAGGTCAAACATGAATTATATTTACTCAAAGACACAGTAATTTCTTGATATATTTAAAGATTTATTTTTATTATTTACATGTGTAGGTATGTATGCCATATGTCTGTGCATATGGCCACAGAGGCCAGAAAAGGGCATCAGTTTCTCTGACGCTGGAGTTACAGATGTTTGTGAGGTGCTGGAAATTGAACTTTGATCCCCTGGAAGACCAGCAAGTACTCTTAACCACTGAGCCATCTCTCCAGCCCCTAGTGCCTTGATTTTTAATGGAAGTAAAGAGAAAGAAATCTTAGATATGAAGAATCTATATACTTTAAATGCAACAATTTTAACTTAGAAGTTTAAAACTGTTTTCCCCAATCTAAGACACATTAAAGTTCCTGACTTTAGCATCCTTTGGGTTAATTCTTCTAAATAATTTAACTAATGATAAGAGAAATATATCACCCAAAGGGTCTTTCATTTTTGTTTTTGTATGTTTTTAATTTAACACAATGGCTGCCTTTTATTTCTGTAATAATTCTTTATTCTTTGGGTAAAACAGGAGTTAAGTAGATGAAGAAAAACCCAGAGACACACTGCGTGGACTGTGTAAGTATTAGTGCTGCACATAAGTCCTTACCGTCTCCAACCTCATCCTTGGGCAATTGTTCCTTTTGACTGTTCAGTATGATCATTCATGATAGGTGTCTTGATGATATGGCAATAGGCCAGCTTAATGAGACAGCAAGGAAAAGATAAGACTGAGGAAAATGTACATTCACACAGTGAATAGCTAATAATCTGTAGTACTTGGCAAGACTCACCACACATTCATCTGTGAACCTGAAAGTCACTCTTACCTTCATTGAAATATACCCATATTCAATTTTGGTTTTCATACCAACTAATGGATATGTAAAGGTAATATCAACATTAACTCTTTTAAACCTGAACTCTTAGTTTTTCTCACTTTGACATTGATTTTCCTTGATTACCCCATACACATTTCCTCTTCCATCTGTTTAAGGAAAAATAGTTAAATCTCTCATTTCCTCCATTTCATAGCCTAGATCCTATCCACTCACAAATTATTCTGGTCCTACTCTAAAATATTTTCAGAATGCAACCATTTTTCTCATCAATATCACCATTACCCCCAATGCAAGTCACCATTTTTTTGTCTGAATATCTGATGCCTGATCATTCTTCCTGTTTATTCTGCTTTTTATTTCTCATGTAATAACTACAGCTTCTCTCTTTCCCAATCGAGTTCAGAACAGCACTCTTCATCTCAAATATTTCCCATATCATCCTATCTTACAATAAATTCCCAAGGTTTTATCATTGATTACAAGTGACCAGAAGTTCTGGTCCCTGTTCATTTTACCAGCCTTACCTCCTACTGTTCTAGTTATGCTCTGAACCACTATGTTGTACTTCTAAGTCATTTTCTTACTGTTCTTTGAATATGAAAAGCACACTTCCAGTTTAGGACTTTTGCAATTGTTAGATCCTCTGCCTGGAGTTCTATGGCTAACTCTATTTATCTATCTATCATCTATCTTTCTTTCTTTTCCTTCCTTCCTTCATCTTTCTTTCCCTTTCTTTCTTTCTTTCTTTCTTTCTTTCTTTCTTTCTTTCAGTTCAGAATCAGATTTTTAAATTTATTATTTTTATTTTGTGTGTATGTGTGTATTGCCTGCATGTAGGTAAGCACACTCGTGTCATGCAATCCCCACAGAGGACAGAAGAGGCTGTTGGATCCCCTGGAACAGGAGTTACAGACAGTTGTTAGCTGCCATGTGGGTGCTTATCTATCTATCTATCTATCATCTATCTATCTATCATCTATCTATTATCTACTTATCTATCTATCATCTATCATCTATCATTATTTATCATCTATCTATAGATAGACAAAAACCATTGCATCACTTTATTAAGTTTTAATTCAAACATAACACTGGGGAATCTTTAGTGACAACCCTAAAATATCAGACCTCTCTATTTTCCTACTCATGTCCCTTTGCTTTGATTATTTGACTTATTAGTGCTCAGATTATGTAATGACATAGGTCTGTTTCTTTATTCCAGGTCTCTCTGTGTAAATGACCTCTCCTTTAGGGAGGAGACTAACTTTCTTCTGTGAAGGAAACACTTGTTATAGCATTGTGCTGCAGATCCCTGAACAACACTTACAAATCAATGAATTTGTCTCATATTAGAAATTGTTGTATTAATTTCATATTAAGAAATTTTGTTTCTCTGATTTGATTAAAGAAGCATGAGATCCACAAGATTACTTTCAGATTCTCAACAATCTGCTTAAATATGAATGATTACATAGCTTTAAAACAAACCTGCTTCTTAGACAGATAGAACCAGAAAAATCTTGCCATTTATTTGATAATACTGATTTTTCTTTTTGGCCAAACTATTAACTATTTTCCTCGTAAAATTATTTTCATAAAATGCCTCTAAATCTTAAAACATTTAATTTCTGGTCTATGACTGTGATTATCTATCCATCTTAGTACTTGCCTTTGAATGCTATTATAATAATTATCAACTCTTCATTAATGAGCCAGTCAATTTTTCAGCAATATTTAGTCATCAGGCTTATGTACACACATGACACAAACATGCTGCTTCTGTGGTCTTTAGGAAATAACTTATTTGTGTGGGTACTATGATGTAACAGATCTTGGCTCTTGTCCACTGTCATAATCTTGAATTAAAAGTTTCATTAAATACGTAATTAAAGCTATTTTTATCAGTTATTTCCCCTGAAATTCTGTCTAGTCTTACTCCCACCCCCAAAGATTCTATAGATTAAGATTTTCTGGTAAAGAAAAATCTCCTAGTATACTTTTCCTGAATATTCTTATAGTCTTCATACTTTTTGATGATACAACCTTCCTGAAATTTATCACATTGATAGAATTATATTCTTCACTTAGTTAAGTTGGAGGGGGTTGATTTCTTTTTCAAGAGTCAAACAGCACATAACTTTTTCAAATGTTCAGATTTAGCACCGTTTTCCCCAGACGTGTTTCAGTCAAACACTGTATATCTGCTTACTCTTATCCATTACAAGACTAGTGCACTTTGGATTTTAAAATACATTTCAGAACCAAACTTATTTTTTTGGCAAATGACAAGTGATGTTTGGTCTAGGCTTCTACACTACCTACTTCTGGCAGTGGAGGAACTAAGTAAACCTCCATGCAGCAGACTCCTTGATCATAATATCATTTTGGGTATTCCCATTTAGATCTTCTTTTCTGGAACTATTTCTCTGGCACACAGTAAACTCATGTATAATGTATGAACATCATAACAAAATACTTCAATTTCTGTCTTCTTTCTTCCTGTATCTTGTGTCACTCTTGTCAATAAATTGATCTTTATGCATTATACACCTCTATTATACATTTTTACCATTTTTGCTTTAATTAGTCAAGAACATTTTAGTAAAATGTTAAGATGAAGAGTCATCTGTTATGTTTCCCACATTTTTACTTCTCCAGGAAGTTTTTCTTCCTTTGGGTAAATATGAGTTTCTCTCTGAAATACTTTTCCATCAGCCAGAACTTTCTTGAACTTGTCTTTTAGTACAGGACTCTGAGTTACAAATTCCATCAGCTTTTGTTATTCTACAGAAGTCTAACTTTACTTCTATGTTTGAGGAACACTTTTTGCTAGATGAATATTTTTCTTCTCAGCTCTTTGCAGGTCTCATTCTACTGTCTTCCAGCTTGTGTTGTATGTAATGAGAAGAATTTCTCTGTTCCCATCTGTGTGTACTTTTCTTCTGAAGACCTTCTCTTCACCACTGACACTTATTTCAACTATGATGAGCCTAGATGAGATTATATACACCGGTTTCCATTTCCTTGGGTTTCTTGAATGTGTGAATCTATGCATTTCTGTGAATTAAGAAACTTTCAGCCTTCTTCAAAATCATTTTATGCCCCAGTTTCCTGTCTGTCAAGTATCACAATACCATATATTTTAGAGATATTACTATGTCCAAACATCACGGGATTTCTTTCATTATATATTTATTTGTAATTTCTTTAGCCCAGTTTTAATAGGCCCCAGTGTCTTGACTCACTGTCATGGAGCTGTCTCTTCTCTGACTTCTAGTACATAGTTAAACTTCTCCAGTGACTGCTTACCTCAGATACTCTAATTTTATTGTTTATAATTGTTTATATTTTTGAGAGTTTCATACATGAGTATTGTATTTGCATCATTCTGACCCCTCCCAGTACCCTTCCAACACTTCCCATCCCATGACCTTCAATTTCTGGTCTTCTTTGATTGTGTTATATACATGTATCTAATTAAGTATATAATGTACTAAGTTTATTTAGTAGTGTTCATGTGTGCATGTGTTTAGGGCTGATCACTTGGGATTAGATAACCTATCCAAGAGCTAGTCCCTGGAAAAAACTGACTTTCCCTTCCTCAGTATCCACTGATTACCTGTAGCTCTTCGTGTAGAGGTGGAAACCCGTGAAATTTTTCCCATCCACACTGGCATGTCAAATGGTTTTTGTCAATATGCAGATCTTTTGGGGCTGCCATTCTGTGGCGATTTCACTGGTACAGCTTCCTTATCGTGCCTAGAATGCTTTATCTAGCAGGAGGAGCCTTGTTCCTTTAGCTCTTAGAATGTTTCTGCAGTATTCCCTGAGCCTATGTGCAGAGATTGCATTGTTAGGGCTGGGCACCCCACAGTCACTTATTCTCTTCATTTCACCAGCTGTGGAACTTTGCAATAGTCTCCATCTCTTACAAAAAGAAGCTTCTTTGGTGAATGGTGAGAGCTACACTTGTCTGTGAACATAAAGATACGTATTTAGAATATAGTAAGAAACTACATCAGTCTAGGAAAGTGGGAGTAGTAGTTTCTGCTCTAGGGTCTAGACCTCACAACCATGTGTATTTGACTGTGTTTACAGCACCACGCATGGGTTCTCTCCTGGAATTCCATATGCTTATTCTTACAATAAATTGTGATTTTATCCTAAATGTGTTCATATTTTTTAAAATTCTGAGCTTCCTTATTTTAAGTTCCTTTTGTGTTCATTCTATCCATCTATATAATGACTAAAAAGTTACAGCCCAGAAGAATTTTTTAAGATAAGTTATAAGCTATAATTTTCCAGTAGGCTTTTGGGCTAATACGATTCCTTCTGTTTTTTTATACTAGCTATGCACTATTTATCTCTCCTCTTTCTCTCCCTGTCTTATCCTCTCTCCCCACCCTCCTCATTTAAAGTGTTCCCATTCCCCCCCCAATTATACATACAGTATCTCTACATGAGTCTGTGAGTATAGTTGAAGGCTACATAACAAGAAACAGTGCCACACAGGAGAAACCGTCCTTTGAGCTGCTGGCCAGGGTAGTCGAAGAGACTCCCAAAATTACATATGTTATTGCCACAGTCCTTGATTACCTCCAAGAACTTGATGGTAAGACCCTATTGCTGAAGACAGGACATACTTTGGACACAGATTTCGAGCAAGGGAGCTGGGACTGACTCAGAAGCCACCTCCCCTGAAGGCTAGCTCTCATAGCTGTGGAGAGCACTATGCAAGCTGCTAAGGGAGAACACCAATTGATATTCCAACCCCAGTCAAGGCCTAAAAAACACGCCAATGACCAGCACAGCAAACGACATTGGTGCTGTAGTGGCATTTTTTCTTGGGGGTAATCAACAGCTATCTAATTGAACTTAAAGCTCACTCAATGGGAGGAAACACGTGTGGTACTGTAAACTTAGCCAAATACACATACTGGAGAGGTCATAGATCTTAGAGAAAACCTCAAGGCTGTCACATCCCTAGACAAATATAATTTCTTACTATGTGCAAAATATGGATCCTTAAATTTATAGACATGTATCCCCATATGCCACCCATCAAAGAAGCTTCTTTTCCAAGAGACAGAGATATTCACGGAGTTCCATAACTGGTCACAAACAGAGATTGTCTGTGAATTGCCCAAGCCTAAGTGACACATCTAGGATGCAGCCTCTACACCTGAGGTTCACAGAGCATAGAACAAGAGATCAAGAGAACAGTAATGCAGCTCTTAGTTCTCATCGGTGAAGCTCCCTCATGCAACAGAGGGCCAGGAATACAAAAGGTCACAAATGGCCAAAGCCCAGAGAATAAGAGTCTGCAGAGTGTGGGTCCTTAGCCAGGACTCCTATACGAGCATTTATTTAAAAAAAGAACTATACAGTATGCAGTCTAATTTTTGTATCTTACTAAACATTTCTAAATTTTTGACTCACAAAATAATGTAGCAGAAGTTTTTTGTAAGATATATGTTCTCCTTTCTCCCATGTAGATACTTAAGGATGGAATTGCTGGCTTATATGCTAACTATACATTTAACTATTCTTGAAACACACAGATGGCAGAATTTCAAACCCTTTTTATTGAATTTTTGCAAATTTCATACAATATTGATCGAATTTACATCTCTTACCCCAGCTGCACCCTCTACTACCCTTGCTCAATATCATGCATGTTCTTTAATACATATATATATACATATATAGATATATAGTTATAGATATGAGTCTAGTCTCACCCTTAAAAGAGACTGACTTCTTAGGTCCCAGCAGCCATCAGTTACCAATAGTTCCTCAGGTAGGACTGGAGATTCTTACCTACCTCTCCATGTCCATGCTGGGATTTTGTCTGGCTTGCGTTTATGTGCAACTTCTATGTATGCTGTTAGTATTTCTGTTCGTTCATATGCATAATTGCCCAGCTGTCTGGAAAACTCTGCTTCCCAGTGGTCATCCACCACCTCTGACTCTTACAATCTCTCCTCCTCCTCTTCTCTAATGATCTCTGAAGTTTCGAATAGGTATCCTATTGAGGGATAAGCAATCTGCAGCCTCTTGTTTCTGCACTCTGGCCAGTTGTGGGTCTCCGTGGTAATTACCATTTGCTGCAAAAGGAAGCTTCTTTGTTGAGAGTTGAAAGATGCATTAACCTATGGGTATAACAATGTAATTAATAGTCATTTTAAGACTATTTAACAGAATAATACTATTAGACTATCTCATATGGCCTAAGACCCGCCTAGCCACACTTTCCTAAGCCTGATTCAATGTGAAGTATACGTTCCATCTTATGAAGGGGACCTTAAATCCAGTTATAAAGTTGTTGGCTGTTCCCAAAATATTTGTGCCACTCTTGCACCAGTGGCCAGATCTTGCAGGCCAGTTATTGTCAAAGCTTGCAGGATTTGTAGCTGGGTAAGGTTGATGATTAATTTTCTCTTCCAGTAATGTATAGCACCTTCTATTACTGTGAAAGTAGTCAGTAGAGATGATGCTTTGAAGTCAGTACCAGCTTGGTTTCTCCTGCTGCATCTCTTGATTTCTCAAATTCTGGTAGGTGCCCAAGAGCAGGGGCAATGGCCAGTATTGTTTGAGGGTCTCTGGGACCCCTGTTCAACAGCTTCAAAAAAAGGCGTCCATTCCTGGCATTGGGCTTTTACTTTGGAGTTTAGTCTGGGTAATAATGGGCCCCTGTTACAGGGTAACTCCTTTTAATCTGCTTGTATAATGTATATGCATATACTTTAAGAAGCTTCTATAGTGATAGGTTTCTATATGGCATTTATTAAAAGTCTTTAGTTTTAATTATCCCTCCCCATACTCCCTCCTCTGCTCTGACCTTCCACTCCCACCTCATTTAACCCTTCCTATCCTATTGTGCTTTCCCCCTTTATATCACTGTGTTCTAATCTCCCCTTGCATGAAGACCCCCCCACTCTATGGCTACTTATTAGTTTCCTAATCTCTGTGGGTTTTATTTATTATTTATTTATTTATTTATTTATTTATTTATTTATTTATTTATTTCTCTTTTTTCTTTTTTAAAAATTATTTATTTAATAACCACATAATTAGAAGAAGTATTTCATTACAACAGCATTGACATATTCAATATCAGTTTCCAGAGCTAAGATGCATTTCTTTCAAAACTGGCTGTAAATTTTTAGGTCTACAGTTGAACTAATACAGTTATACCATGTTGTACTCAGCATAAACCCTATAAGACGTAAAATTGAATGAGGTTTTAACCTTTAAAAAAGATCTCCATTTCATTATTAAAATACACACTTTCATATAGAAAAATTAATTTTTAGTGCAATTAACACTTAGATGTTTGCACATGCATTTCTAATCTCTGTATATCTGATTATTACTAATCACAGTCAGTTACTTTCTGAGCTCCTTGGCATCCTGAGCATGATATAAAGTCATCAGGTAGATTTCAGTGGTAATGTTTTTCACATCTACTACTTATTAAGTCTTTTTTATACACCCATTTCTCAGGTAGCAAAGAGCTAAGATGCATCTCTTTCAAAACTGAATGTAAATTTTTAGCTTCACAGTTGAATTAATATATTTATACAATATTGAACTCAGTATAAACAGTGTAAGACATAAATTGATTGTTTTTTTTACCCTTTAAAGAAGATTTCCATTTCATTTTATAATATGCTGTTTCCTACATTTTTAATGCTATTAACACTTAGATGTTTGCACATGTGTCTTTAATCTCTATGTATCTGATTATTACTAGTCACAGTCAGTCACACTCAGATCCTTAGTACCTGAGTATAAATATAAAGTCATCAAGGTAGATTTCACTGGTAATGTTTATCACTTCTACTATTTAACATGAGTAAATTTTTATGCTTCCTCATCAAATATGTCTTTTTTAAAAAAATTTGATTTTCCTGTGTGTATATCATACAGAACATCCCACACAATCTTATTCATCTATATACTCACTTCCCAAATGGCACCCTCCCATAGCCTGCCCCCTCCCACACACTGGAGCCCATATACTCTGTCATTCCTGTTACTGTCCACTGTGTTGTCGACACCCTTAGCCATTCCCCAGTGCATGATATTTAATGTCTTTGTATCCTTACAACTTTTTGAAAGCTATTAGATATTTCATTTCATATACTGGAATCCTATGGTTGACTTCTGTTGGTCACCAATCGATTAGTACTCACTCCAGTATAGTGGTCAGGATCACACAGTTCACCCAAATCATCTGCAGTTTTATACATTAATTTCTTTTTAAAAATTTGTTTTTACTGCATTTTTGTGTATTTCATACAGGACATCTCAAATTATCTTAATCATCTTTATACTCCTGTCCCCACTGGCATCCTACTATACCCCATCCCCCCACTGGAGCCCGTATACTCTGTCATCCCTGTTAAGGCCCACCATGTCATTCAGTGTCCCCAGAAATTCCCAGTGCAAGCCCATCCACTGAGGTCTAGTCAGCCTATCTAGAGTCCCTTGTTTTAAGAAGATCAGCCCTTCTTCATCTAGCAGCAATCAGTTGCCAATATTTCTTCAGTGAAGACTGGGGTCTGCTATTTACATTTTCCCAGTTCTGTGCTGCATTATTGTCTGCCTGAATTTGCATGGGACTTGTGTATGCTGACACCATTGCCATAGAATCATGTGAGCAGAGTCCCAGGAGCTTGTAGGACTATTTGAATATGGTCATGCACCTCCTCCCTGGCTCTTACAATCCATACTGCCTCCTTTCCCATGATGGTGAGTCTGGGGTGGGTGAAGTTTGATAAAGGAGTACTGCCCAAGGACCAACATTCAGTAGACTCTTGATGTCTATGATTTGGCCACTTGTGACCTTTTGTGTTCCTGGCCCTCCACTGCATGAAGGAGCTTCATTAATGAGAGCTGAGAGATTTGTCATTGTCCTCTTCTTTACCCCTGTTCTATGTTCCATGAGCCTTAGGTGTAGAGGTTGCATTGTAGATGTGACACTTAGGCCCGGGCAATTCATAGACAATGTCAGTGTGTGATCAGTTGTGGAACTTAGTAATAGTCTCTGATGGGTACAAAATAAGCTTCTTTGATGAGTGATGTCTGGGATATTGCTCTGTAAATATAAGGATACATATTTTGCACATAGTAAGTAATCATATTAGTCTAGGGATGTGACAGTCTTCGTGGGGTTTCTCTAAGATTTATGACCACTCCTGCCATGTGCATTTGGTTATGTTTACAGTACCAGACTTAAGTTTCCTCCCATTGAGTGGGCTTTTAGTCCAATTAGGTAGCTGTTGATTGCCCCCAAGATAAAAGTGCCACTACTGTACCAATGGTGTATGCTGTGCTGGCCATTGATGTGGTTATTTGGTCTTGAAGCTGGTGCTGGACCATTAATTTCTATAATACCCACCTATGTTCATTTGCAATTTCTTCTTAAGCAAGGCTTTTATTTCAGTCTTTCACTCTTTGAACATAAGTTGGGTAAAGCCAAATTTCTTCCTGAAACCAGAAGTGATTCTACTTTGTCCAACAAGAACTTTTAAAAATCTCAGAATATAAATAGTTTAAAGAAATGTTTTTCCTACTGTAAATGGCACACAGATGGCGCCTCACTGTGCTCTGAATTAAATCCAAAAATGTGCAACATCCTCAGTAAGAAGCAAGGAAGAAGCTGACGTTCCATGAAGTCTTCAGAACTTGGTGAGGCTTTTCTAGGTGTATTTTGAAATTTTCTTACTTACAAAGTTTTTTGAAGGAAGAAAACATTTTCATAGGAAATAACTTTAGAAAAAATTAACCATGTTTGGTAAATTGCTTTAATTTATTTTGTGTGCTATTTCGTGGACAGGAGGTTCTAAGAACTCAATACTTCCAAATTTATCCCCACCCTCTCTGGTTAGCTTTGTGTTCACAAATGGAACTTTTAACAATTTTATCTGAATTTCATTAGTTCTCAAAAGATGCATCATTGTGTTTCCGGACTCTGTCTACATCTTTACTTTCTTGCATTTAATTATTCTCCTTTTTATTTGTATGTCCTCTCCTGTTTCACACCTTGTTTTTACACCTAGCTGTAGAACAGAAACATAATAAAAGCAACAGGGAATCAGGTAAATCAACAGGAGAAAAAGACAAAGAATAAACAGGATGGAAGGGTAGGATCTGTGATAAATAACTCTGTAGAAGGCTTAGCAAACACTGAATAGTTCTAACTCACAATTCCATAATGATATGCATAAATGATCCATGAGGTATGCCAGTATTTTCCATCATGGAATTAAGAATGACTTGAAAACGTCTCAGATTGTTTTGCACAACGCAGACATAATGCCAACCCACTTTTCCTTTCCAGCAATATATATTTATTTATTTATATATAGATAATAGATAGAAGATAGATAAATAGATAGGTTGCTGGAATGAAAAAAATATTTTGGACAGTCTCACTATGTAGCCTTGACCTGGAACTCTATGTGGACCAAGGTGGCCTTGAGCTTGTAGTCATCTGCCTGTCTCTGCCTCTCCAGTGCTGGGATTGCAGGCATGTGCCACAACATGCAGGTTCATCGAGTATTTAGAAATGGTGGTAAGCGTAAAAATTTCCTTCCTTAGGGCTGGAGAGAGAGCTCAGCAGTTAAGAACACTGGTTATTCTTGCAGAAGACCCAGGTTTGAACCCCAGCACCCACATAGCAGCTAACAACTGTCTGTTGTCCCAGGGGATCCGACAGTCTCTTCTATCCTCCACAAGCATTGCATGACACGGGTGCACTTACTACATGCAGGCAATACACACATACAAATAAAATAAAAATAATAAATAAAATTTTTAAAAATTTCCTTCCTCTCCATTTCCTGGTGCTGTGCTTTCTCTTATAAGATGCAGATATGAAAATGAATTCTCTTCTAAAAGTCTCTATTCTCATCAGATTTAAAAGGTGATCAGTTCTATATCATTCTTCATAAATCCATTATTTTATGGCTCTCCTTTGTGTTTTTATTCTAGAGCAAATATCTTCTATCTGCCCCAGGTAGCTTAACAGATGGTGTCTGAGCTCCTACATCAGCTTCCATTTTTCTTTTTTTTTCTTTCATATTTGTGATTACCTTTGGAATGTCAGTCTTGTTTACCTTTATAAAGATAAAAATATGCTTTGATTGTTTTTATGTCTAGTTTGTTTAGTTTTCATTTCATCAAAATTTGCCCTGATATTTATTGTTTCTTACTACCTGTTGTTTGGGGTTTGGCTTTTTCTGTTTTTAATCTCCAAGACCTCGAGTTGCATCATTAGGTGACTTACTTGTGATTGCTCTGATTTTTTATTTTAATGTAAGCACTCATAGCTAGAAATTTGGCTTTGTTCCAAAGGTTCTGCTAAGTTATGTTTTAACTTTCATCTGATTCTTAGATTTTTCAATTTCCTCTCTGATTTCTTCAATAACCAGGTATTCAGTAGAGTATCCATTTCCACTCTGTTATTTTTATGTTTTCTCTTGTCATTGAATTTTGGTTATATTACAGTATTATCTGATATGATAAAAATATTATTTTGATTCTTTTATATTTGTTAAGAATTGCTTGATGGCCGTCCTTGTTACATTCTGTTGCTATGATAAAACACTCTGACCAAAATCAATTTGGGGAGGAAAGGATTTGCTTCATCTTATCCAAGTGACAGTCCATTAATGAAAGACGCCAAGACAGGAACATAAGCAGGGCAGGAACCTGGAGACAGGAACTAAGCACAGACCACATAGGAGGAGGAATGCTGCTTACTGACTAGTGTTCCGGGCCTGTGTTCAGTCTGTTTTCTTGCACAATCCAGAACCATCTGCCCAGGGGTGGTACCATTCACAGTGGTGTGGACTTTCATACAGGACTCAGCAATCAGGAAAATACCTCACAGTCATGCCTACAGGCCAATCCTATAGAAGTGATTCCCTGATTGAGGTTCCTCTTCTTCCTAGGTGTGTCAGCTTGACAACTAAAGGTATCCAGCACAATGACCTAGAATAGGTCTATTTCAGAAAGTTTCATGGACTGCAAATAAGAATGTGCATTCCATATCTGGTGAATGCACTATTGGGTATATATTAACTGCATTTCATTTATGGTGCAATTTAATTCTGAAATTACTAGTTTTCTCTCTCTCTATCTCTCTCTCTCTCTTTCTCTTCCCTCCCTCCCTCCCTCCCTCCCTCCCTCCTTCCCTTCCTTTCTTCCTTCCTTCCTTCTTTCTTTCACAGTGATGGGACCAAAACCCATAGTCTTGTGCATGCTAGGTCACTACACTACCACTAAGCCATATCCACACCCAAATTCGTTTTGTCTTTGATTTTTTTTGTTTGGATTACCTATCTAAAGATGAGAGTAGGGTAATGAAGTTAGCCAGTGTTCTTTTACCATGACCTATGTGATCTTTTAACTCTATCAGTGTTTATTTCTTGAAATTAGGAACCCCTCAAATTTGGTGCACATATATTTTCAATTGTTAAGTCTTCTTGATGAACTGTTCTCTTTATTAATATGTAGTGTCCTCTACCTCTTCTGACTTATTTTGGTTTGTGATCTACTTTTTCAGCTATCAAAACAGCTATATAAACACTTCTTAGGTTTCCATTTGCTTGATAGACTGCCTTCTGTCCTTTGACTCTCGATTTGTGGGTTTGGGGCTTTTTTGTTTTTGCCACTGCAGTATGTTTTTTGAAGACAACAGATTGTTGGATATTGTTTTTAATCCACTCAATCTGTGTCCCCCAATTCTTAAGTTGAAGACATTTATATTTAAGATTATTGTTGAGAGATGTTTACTAATTCCTATAATTTTGTCAGTTTTATTTTGTGGTTAGCTAGATTTTCTTTTTTTTTTCTTTTCTTTTCTTTTTATTTTCTTTTTTAATCTCTCCTAAACACAGTAGGTATTATTTACTGGTTTACTCTTTTGTCCAGCTATTTCTTTCATGAAACTTCCTTTCATTTTATGATTGAGACTCTCATTCCTTCTGTATATAGTATTTCTTTAAGGGTCTTCTGCAGTACTATGTTGGTGATCTTGGACTGCCTCAGTTCACACTTTTCTTGAAATGTCCTCATATCTTTGTCAACTTTAAAATGTAGCTTTGCTGAAATGCAAATGATACATGGCTATAGGATGCTCAGCCCCAAAAGAGGCATCTACATCATCCTTCCCTTCAAGGTTCAAGGAGATAGATTCTAAGAGCCAGAGAGAAGACTGATGTAAAACAGTATCTTTTTTACCTGACAGGGCTGTTACACACACACACACACACACACACACACACACACACGCACATTAATTCACAGCAGCTGTGACTGCCTGCACAAAACCTGAACAAGATTAAGTCACTCAACATGCCAGCATGGATAGGGGAGGTGATTATGAGGACCCAACCCAAGTCCAGAGCAGCAGAGAGTTGCTGAGATGGGAGAGTCAGCTTCTCAGGGATGTAGCTGTCATAGTTGTCACTGCACCTGTTTATGACCACACACTCATATGCATTTGGACAGCTATAACTGGACTCAGTGATTCATAAACAAAACAAAGAACATGTGAACCTGGGAGGGAAACATGGAGGGTCTGGGAGAGAACAGAGGGTGTTGTTATAATGAAAATACGTTGTATTCATGGTGTGTGAAATTATGAAAGACTACATGAATAAAATCTTTTTAAAGTTAGCTTTGTTGAAATAGAAACTTGGTTGGCAGTTATTTACTTTTTGTGTTTGAAATGTATCATTTCATGCTTTCCTGGCTGTTAGGGTTGCTAATAAGAGATCTCATATTATTCTGATGTGTTTGCCTTTGTACAAAGTTGGTGTGTTTCTCACAGCTTGTATTATTGCTTCTTTTCATTATAGCTTTGATATCTTGAATTTAATAAGCCATGGAAAGGTTCTAATCTGTTCTTGCCTATTCAAAGTTATAAATACCTCTTCTCTTTGGCTGTCCAATTCTTTCTCTAGAATTGAGGAAATTTTCTGCTATAATTTCACTGAATAGATTCTCTTTGTCTTTGGAATTTTTGTTTGTTTGTTTGCTTGCTTATTTGTTTTTGGTCTTTTTGAGACAGGGTCTCCCTGTAACCCCAACTGGTCTGGAACTCACTATGTAAACCAGACCAGCCTTGAACTCACAGAGATTCTATCTTTGTCTCTGCTCCCAAGGGCTGGAATTAAAGAAGGTATACGCCACCATGCCCAGCCTTGCCTTTGTTTTTTAACCTCAGCTCTTTCTTCTATACCATGGATTCTCATGTTTGGTTTCTTGATTGCATCCAATAATTCTTGAGCATTGTGGTCCATTTCTATTTTTTCTTAAAAATCTAAATCCTCTTGATAAATTTTTCTTTCATGTTGATAACTTTGTATCCATATTGTTGACTTTATTGCTCAACTTTACTTTTCCTTCTCTGCTGCTGCTGACTTTCTTTTGGTCTTACCTTGAATTCATCTACTAGATTTTTATCCTTTTCATGTCATTGATAGTTTGATTAATATATGTTTTAAACCATCGTCAGCATTTTACTTATTTCAGTATCTTTGAATTCAGTAGTTAAGGAGTTGTGATCTTTTGATGGAATCATGTCACCTTGCCTTTTCATGGTTATTATATTCCAATTTTGTCTTGGTTTAAATATCTCATTTTATTTGAGAATCTTCTTATGAGCAATCACCTCTTCAAGGTTCAATCCCCAGCACAACTCAGAGAGAAGAAAAGAAACTGCTGTAATAGCAACAACACCAGATTTTACAAGACACAAAAATATTTTTAAAATCAACTAAAACCAACTTAGACATCACCAATGACCAAATAACAGAAAATGGAAAATTAACTTACGGTTGCTATAAAGCTGAAAGTTATTAGAGTAAATATAAAATAATAAATGAGTTAGATAAGAAGAGTGGACAGCAAAACAGGTAAAATAGAGAAATAACAACATAATATAAGTAAAGGGAGAGTAAATGAAGAAGTGCAAAGAATGCTGTGGAGGATTTAAAAAGGATTGCGAAAGGAAGACAATGGCAAAATGTTTTCAACAGTGGGAGAGCATGAAAACAGAGTTAGATAATTTTGAGCATATGAATAAAAATGAAAGCATGAGCACTTAAAAAAAATAGATAAAAGCCAATAAGGTACAGTAAAAATACCACCAAAAGTGTAGTAGGAATAAAATAAAGAAGATAAAAAGGGAAAAACAGGATAAAAAAAATGAAAAAAAGAATGGAGAAAAAGATTGCTCAGTTCTGAAAACAATGCACAAATTGATGTTAATAATTTAATATAAATAAAAACTAAAAACAGAAAAGTTTTTTAATACAGTGAAGTAAAAACAGCGTTTCTGTTTCCCTTCCCCTGGAAAGTCCCAGGGCAGAATCTGTGTTCGACTTGGGTTGTCTTTCTAGTTCCTCTTCTGTCTTCTGTTTCTCAGCCCCTTCTAGCTGCTGTATCACTACTTTTATGAGCTTCCGATGTTCTTCCTCTCTCTATAGAAGAGCATCTCCTTTCTTATGCTGACTTTCCTTAACCAGGTCACTGAGGCAGGGTCCAGCCTACCTCACGTGGCAGTCCTCCTTACTTTTTTCTTTCTATTGAGAGACCTCTTCTTATTAGCCTTGAACTTCCCTGCGTTTCTTTGTTTCCAATTGCTTCTTTGTTTTTTTCAAGCAGTCCTATTATGATGCACCAAGGAGCACTGTTATATTTAGCTCATTTGAACTTATTGATATTTAAAGATTTGCTTGAACTGTAGTTTGTTGGCTTTGATGAACATTTGGAGAATTTTTAACAAGTATTACTGTGGCATCATTTCTCATCCTTCATGTTCTAGGATTTCAATTTCAGGTCTTTTCTAAAGCTTGATAATGTCCCATTGCAATTGACTTAGCTCATTAACAAAGGCATGAATGGAATTATTTTTTTCCAGGATTTTTTTTTTCAAATATTCTTGCCATTTAATTTATCCGGTAGTATTTGTGTATGTTATAGGTTAGCAAATAGTAAATGTATGGTACAGAATCTTAAATAATTGAATATTATTACAAACAATATCACACTACTCACTTCTCATAGTTTCCACCTTGTGAGTTTTCTGGTAGGCAATGAGATTTGACTTTCAACTGAAGAATTTTCCACATTCCTTACATTCATATGGTTTCTCTCCTCTGTGTGTTTTCTGATGGTGAATGAGGTTTGATTTTCTGCTAAAGGCTTTTTCCAGGATTTTTATTGCTTAATTTTTATTGCACACACACACACACACACACACACACACACCAACACACACCCCAACACACACCTCAACACACACCCCAACACACACACCAACACACACACACCCCAACACACACACCAGCATACATACACAACACACACACACACACACACACACACACACACACACACACAGTGCATTCTGTTTACTCTCAGGCCACACTCTTTTATTTCCTTCCCATTTCTTTCATTCCTCACCCCTCTTCTCTATAGGTGCCTTTCGCATTTATGCCTTTCTGTTTTGTTTTGTGACCCACTGATTTTAACCATCTTTGTGGTTACAGTCGTTTTTGTGGCTATGAGCTTGTAACTACCCATTGAAGCCTGGTCAAATCATTATTTGACACACAGTTGAAGACAACAACTATCCCCTAAAATTCATCAGTTGTCAATAGTTCATTACGGAGGGCTGGGGGTCCCATGAGCCCCTCCCTTATCTTAGTGATTGATAAGCCCGATCTAGTCTGGTACAAACCCAGTTCAGGCAACTACAGCTGCTGTGTGATCTTGTTTGCAATGATTGTATCATGCCATGAAGACAGCATTTCACATCACATGTCTTCTCCATCTTCAGACTCTTACATTCTTTCTGTTCCTTCCTCTGCAGTGTTCCCTGATCCTTTCAGGGAATGGTATAAATGTTAGGGATAAGCACTAACCATCATGTATGCTAAGTATCTGTTATAGAGAAAGCAAGCTGAAACTGAGCTGGAACTTACCTCCTTGCATGCTAACTGTAATAGCAAAGTTAGGGTTATGCAGGCTTCTTGATAAAGCATAAATTGTATTATACATCTGTGAACCCTATGAACTCTACTACCAACCTTCCAGCCAAGATATGACCATACATGCAATAATAGCATGACTGTTAGTGGTAATCAACCACTCTAAAATTGGGTTAGAGGCCCACACTATATTATTGAATACATAACTGATATTGTAAATCTGGTCAAACCCAGGTTGGGGAGGTCATACACCCTAGAGGGATCTCACTACTCTTGTTTAGCTAAATTAACATGGCATCAAACTGCAGTCTAAATATTTATGTTTATATCCATAGACAAATAGTATTTGTGTCCTTAACCAAAGATGTATCTCTTTGTAATGAACACTGGAGAATGCAAAGACTCACGGTGCTAAAAATGCTAAGTGTATTTGACTTTCTGATGTTGTAAAAGTTATAGCATTCTGTTGATGCTGTAGTTCAACTTTGGCATTTTGATGTTTTTATTCAACTGTATGACACTCTCAGAATGCTGTACAGCTGTAGAGGGCAACTGCTCCCAGTTATCTAGATGATCATGGAAGCAAACCACAGATCCTGGACTAATATGAGATGTTGATATGATCTTCAGTAAGTCTGATGTATTAAATGCGTTTTCACATTATGATATTTTCAATTTACTGTTGGTCTTTCCAGATGTAATCTCATCATAAGTCAAGGAGCATCTGTATTGGCTTTGATATCACATTTTTAATGCTAAGAATTTTCAATTTACTGTTTCATGCTTTCTGTTCTGTTGAAATTCCTCTTTTGTTATGCATTTGGTATGCCTTTATCAGTATTCATGAGTAAGCCAACATAATTCTTCTAAGAACCTGCTATATATTTGAAGCATCTGAGACAACTGGCTGTTTTTCTTCTTAGCAATGGGTTGTTTCCTTTGTTTTATTTTTCCTTAAAAAATATAGTCTGTGGATTGAGTTAATCTCATTAATAATTACCTCAGTGCACCATTGACTGCAAATTCCCTCAGTGAAGTACAATAGAGATCCTTGTGGTTGGTGCTTTTTAAAAATAATATTTTACAAATTCTTTGAGAATTGTACGCAATGTATTTGAATCATAATCATACATGCTCTCTCCCATCTCTTAACAGATGAACCCTCACATCACTATCAACCTGGCTTATTGTTCTCCTTTTTAAGCTCATTGAGTCCAATTTGTGTTGTCCAAATATTCTGGGGTGTGAGGGTATCCTCTGAAACATAATCAACCTACCAGGGGTCACACCTTTAAAGAAAACTGACTTTCCCTCTCCCAGTAACTATCAACTGCCAATAGTTCTCCAACTAGGGGTAAGACCTCATGCCCACCTCCCACCACACCATGTTAGGATTTTTGTCTGAATTGAGCTTGTGTAGGTCATATGCACACTGTCATGACCATTGTGAGTTCACTTGTGCAATTTCCCTGCTGTGTCCAGAAAACACTTTGCTATAGTCATGTATTCCCTCTGGCTCTTAAAATCTTTCCACCACCTCTTTCATGATCACCAAACCTTGGGGAGTGGTGTGATATAGATATCCAATTTAGGGATTAAATACTCTGCAGTCCCTTATTCTCTGTGTGCTGACCTGTTGTGGGTCATGATAGTATTTAAGTATTAGGTCCAACAATTGACAAATAGGAGCACATGAAACTAAAACAATTCTGTACATCAAAAGGCAGCATCATTTGAATGAAGAAGCAACCTAAAGAATAGTCAAAAATACTTGCCAGCTATACCTCTGACAAAGAGTTAATATATAGACTATATATTAACTATTCAAAGAACTAAAAAAAATCAAAAACTCCATTAAAAAGTGGCACAAGGAGCTGGAGAGAGAGAGAGAGAGAGAGAGAGAGAGAGAGAGAGAGAGAGAGAGAGATTTATAATTTTAAACATAAATGGCTGAGAAATATTTAAAAATGTTAAACACCATTAGTCATCAGGTAAATACACTTTGAGATTTCATCTTACCCCACTCAGAATGACTAAGATTCAAAAAACCAACAAGAACAAATGCTGGCAAGGATGTGGAGAAAAAGAAATTTTTATTCACTCACTGCTGGTGGGAGTTCAAATTGGTGCAGCCACTGTGGAAATCAATGTAGAGATTCCTCAGAAACCTAGAAATTGATCTACCATTTGACTCAGCCATACTATTCTTAGGCATATATCCAAAAGACTCTATGCCCTACCTCAGAAATATCTGCTTATCCATGTTCATTGCTGCCCTTTTAATAATAACTAGAAATTGGAAACATTCTAGATGTCATCAACTGACACATGGATAAAGAAGGTGTGGTACATATTCACAAGGCAATATTATTCCTGTCTTTGAAAAATTATGAAATTCTCAGGCAAATGGATGAAACTAGAAACAACCCTTCTGGATGAGGTAATCCAGACTTAAAAAGACAAACAATACAGGTTTTTCTCCCATATCTGGGTGCTTGATTTGACATCTTAGATGTACATATTCCAATTCGAAAATCCAAAGAGGTCAAACACTAATAAATGGTCATGGCTGAAAAGATAAGGTTTCATGGGAAGAGGGGGTAGAATGCAGTAATATGAAGGTGGAAAGGGGAACATGAGTGTAGCAAGGGTTAAATGGGGTGGGGAATGTGAAGTCATGGCAAAGGATGGAATATAGTTGGAGGATAACAAATGCTAAAGGCCTTTGGAAAAATCCATATGGAAACCTCCCACTATAGAATGTTCCTAAATTATATACCTATGCATTATAAAACAGGATTACCAGTTATATTCTAACAGAAGGACATTGTCTCTTTAGACATGACAGGAATTAAAAGCCTCAGTATTAAATTTAAAAACCTCAATATTAGGAATGGTCTCCCTCTCCAGAAGCTGCTGACCAGGGATCACATGAACCTTCAAACACTACTGGTCATTACCCCTGCTCTTGGTTACTTACCAGGACATGATGGTAAGACCCTATTGCTGAAAACACTACATATATGAGGTATAGAACATATAAGAGGAAATCAAACTGATGTTAATTTCAGAGCCTAATCTCTACTAACTAGCATTCATTTTGCTGGAAAGTTTATGTATGCTACCAGAAAAGAAAAGTAATCATTAGTCTTGTCCCTCATGTGAATTCTATGAACTACAACAACTGGCTTGGCAAAAAATGCCCACCAATGCAGTAGTGGCATGAGTATTATGGGAGTAACCAACCAGTCTCTAATTGGATTTAAGGTCTGCTTCATAGGATGATATCCATACCTGACATTGATAGCAGGCTTTGGAACTTGAGGCTAGACAGATCATAGAACATAGGGGAAAAGACTAATGTTGGTTTTGTACTAGTAATTATATAGAACTGACTCTTAATGATTGTTATATCCATAGATCAATGTATCTCTCAACTCTCACCAGAGAAATTTCCTTATGCAGCAGATGGTGATTAACAAAGAACTCACAACTGGCCAGTGTGCAGAGAACAAGAGGCTACTGAGAGCTTAGGACACTGATAATAAACTTCAGCCACCCAAGGCTTGGAGATCATTGCAGAAGAGGTGGTGAAAATATTTTAAGAGGTGGATGACCACAGGAAACAGAGTTTTCAGGACAGCTGGCTAGTTAATCATATGAACTCACAGCAATGGTGACAACATGCACAACTGCCATGCATAATCAAACCAGACAAAATTACAGCATAAACTCAGAGAAGTGGGTAAGACACACAAATCCAACCTAAGGAAATGTTGGCAACTGATGGCTGCTGGGAGGTACAGAGACAGCTTATTTCAAGGATAGGACTCTTGATAGGTTAACCAGGCTCTAGTGGATGGATCCACATTGAGGGACAAGTGGATATATTAACCTTGTCATATATAAAATCAAGTACATTAAATTGGATGGGGGGTAATGAGGGAAGGTATGAATATGGAGGGGCTCTAAATACCATCAAATTATATTGCATGAATAATGCAAAATTTTAATTTAAAAAGTAATAAAATAAAATAAAATAAAACCACACCAATGATTTCAAGCTTAGACTATTTTAAAATTTTCTCTATCAAAGAAATTAGTTCATTATGTTTGCATTTAGCCTCAGTCAATTTCTATGGTCAGAAACCAGCCAGGCCAGATGTTGTTAAAATATCCCACTTGCTCTTTAAGTTCCTTTTTCCCTCTCCCTCTGTAGAATTGTGAGCTGGGCCTCTTATAGAATGACCCAATAAGTTTTGCTTACAGCATTCAATAACTTTTCTAGTCCATACTTCCAAAGTCTTTCATGTTCTTCTCAAAACCAGTGTGGTTAATTGCTTCACAGCAACACCCTCACTGCTGTTATGATCAAAACTATGACCAAGGCAACTTATAGAAGTCAGAGTTTATTGGGCTTACAGTTCCAGAGGAATAAAAGACCATCATGGTGGGGAAGCGTGGTAGGGAGCAGCCAGAGCAGAAAGGTAAAGGCTCACATCTTCAAGCAGGCCCAGGAAATAGAGAGTGTGAACCTGGGTACAGGACATGGCTATAAACTCTAAATACCCGTCTCCAGTGGCATGCTTCCTCCAGCATGGTCACATGCCTTAAAGTTTCCATGACCTTCTCCAAACAACTCCACCAAATGGGCACCATCCTCAAATACTTGGAGCCATGGGGGGCATTTCTTATCCAAACCACCATATTTGCCTTGCCAATGAAATTTAAAGTACATGCTAAATTTTATTAATTAAATTAAAATGTATCACCAAAACAAGATCCCCTCTGTTAATGACAATATTCAAGCATGTTTTTCCTGTTTGATCGATATGCTCTAAGAATATATATTATTCAGTTAAATACTTTAATTTGGTTTAACAAAGTACTTTTATGGCAAAATTATGATTCAGGCATTAGATTGTTATATTATTACTTTTCTGTTGCTGTGACAAGCAAAATGACTAAGGCAACTTAAAGAAATGAGTTTATCAGGCTTATGATAACAGAGGGAAGAGTTCATCATGGCAAGGGAAGCATGGAACAGAAAGCTGAGGGCTCACATCTTCAAGCAGACACAAGAAGTAGAAAAGAGCATAACTAGCTATAGGAGGTGGCTATGAACTCTTAAACCTGCCTCCAGTGACTGACTTCCTCCAACAAGGCCACACCTCTTAAACCTCCTGTGATGGCTAATCCTGGGTGTCAACTTGACTGGATCTGGGATTAACTGAAATGAGAGAGATCTTCTTGATTGAATCATCTAAAGCCAGAAGACACACCCTAAATGTGGGTGTTACCTTCTGATGGCAGCCCATATAAACGGCCAAGTCAGAGGAGAACGTCTGGCTTCTTGCTGCTTGCCTTCTCTCTCACTGGTGAGTTTATCTTGCTGCTGTAGACTGAAGACTAGCTGATCTTTTGGAATTTGTCAGACCTTCAGTGCCAGATTGGAACTACTGAGATATCCAGGCTTGTGGACTGAGTGACTACAGATTTTCAGCCTCTCCAGTTTGGTGCAGCCATTATTGGACTACTTGGACTCTATCCTGTGAGCTAAGCTGATAAATTGCTATATAAATATATTCATTCTACTGCATCTGTTTTTTTGGAGAACCCTGACTAACACAGATTGTGGTACCAGGAGTGGTTCTAGAGAAATAGAATTGAAAGGATGAATTTCTTTAATGGGCTTGTTGGTACTTGGAGCAGGCTCTCCAACTCAGAATCTTCAGATAGCATGGAGAACACTGAAAATCTGTGGTGTGGACTATTTGAAACAATTATGGAGATAGACCTATTTGAATCTCCTAACTCACCTCTTGTGAAGAGCAAGAAATTTAGTGACTCTATACGTAAAACATTTGACAATTTGTGGTAAAATAAGAAAAATAATGATGCTGGCTGGTTACTTTGAGCATCTCTAGATAAAGTGATGAAGATAAACAATGAGCTTAATGATAAAATTGACAAGCTCCAGATTCGAATCAACAGCTTAAAAGTTTCCAAGTGTGCCCTGGAAGAAAATCATCTCTCCAGCAGCCAGAGAGCTAAAGCTTCAGAAAATGGAGCTGGAGCCCTTATTATACGTTTGGCTGACCTACAATGCAAATTTAATCCCCAGCCTTGAAGGGTATCACCAGTAAAGGGAGGTCATTGGTAGGAAAAGATTGGAATCCTGACACTGGGATGGAGATGTGTGGGAGAACCCTGAGGAGGCTGAGGGTTTTGAACCCTCAGACTCTGAGGAATTTGATTCACCTGATGAATTATTCTCCCCACCCTCAGCAGACTCACCCTCCCCACCCTTGCCTGAGAAAACTAATCCCATTGGGGAGGCTAATCCCATTCAGCAAGATGAAGCTGATGTCCCCCAGAGCCCAGTTGTTGTTGCCTAGACCCATAACCAGACTCAAAGCTGAGCAGGCCCCTAGAGGAGAAATAAAAAGTATGGTCCATAAGGAGATGCGCTATACCACTAAAGAACTTAGTGCATTTGCTAATTCATTCAAGCAGAAGTCTAATGAATATGTCTGGGAATGGATTTTAAGGGTATGGGATAATGGTGGAAGGAACATAAAATTGGATCAGACTGAGTTTGTTGACATGGGCCCCCTGACTGTAGAGTCTAGGTTTAAAATGGAAGCTCATGCAGTTAAAAAAGGTGTTAAAAGTTTAGCTGATCTTTTGGAATTTGTCAGACCTTCTGTGCCAGATCTGAACTACTAAGACATCTAGCCTTATGGACTGAGTGACTACTGAATCTCAGCCTCTCCAGTGTGGTGCAGCCATTGTTGGACTACTCAGACTCTATCCTGTGAGCTAAGCTAATAAAGCTGTATACATATATATTCATTCTACTGGTTCTGTTTCTTTGGAGAATCCTGTCTAATACAGACTGTGGTGCCAGGAGTGGTTCTAGAGAAACAGAATTGAAAGGATGAATTTCTTTAATGGGCTTCTTGGTATTTGGACCAGGCTCTCCAACTCAGAATCTTCAGATAGCATGGAGATCACTGAAAATCCAAGGTGTAGACTATTTGAAACAATGATGGAAATAGACCCATTTGAATTTCCTAACTCACCTCTTGTGAAGAGCAAGAAACGTAGTGACTCTATACATAAAACATTTGACGATTTGTGGAAAAATAAAAAATAATGATGCTGTATGGTTACTTCTAGCAACTCTGGATAAAATGAACATAGAAAAGCTCTAGGACTAATGACAGGAAGTCAGTATTGGATCGTAGCAATAGAGAATCTCTATCAGTCAACCAATTTCCAGACTTGGGACAGTTTACAGACCCAGAACCCCTTGAACGAAGGGAAGGCCAGGTGCCCTTGAGGAAGGATTTTGTCACAGTACCAAAGAGTTATGCTGTTCACCTCTCATCCATCCTTCCCCAGAGGGACCTGCAGCCTTTTACTAGAGTAACTGTACATTAGGGGAAAGGAAATAATCAGACTTTCTGTGGCCTATTAGATACTGGTTCTGAGTTGACACTGATTCCAGAGACCCTAAAAAGCATTGTGGGCCTCCAGTTAAAATAGGGGCTTATAGAAGTCAGGTGATAAATGGAGTTTTGGCTGAAATCCAACTGACAGTGGGTCCAGTAGGTCCCCAAACTCATGCTGTGGTCATTTCCCCAGTACCAGAATGTATAATTGTGATAGATATATTTAGGAATTGGCAGAATCCCCACATTGGTTCCATGACCTGTGGAGTGAGGGCTATTATTGTTGTTAGGACAAATGGAAACCACTGGAATTGCCTCTGCCAGGGAAAATAGTGAACGAAAAATAGTATTGCATCCCTGGAGCAATTGCAGAAATTAGTGCTACCATCAAGGATTTGAAAGATGCAGGGGTGGTGAATCCCACCACATCTCCCTTTAATGCTCCTGTTTGGCCTGTGAAGAAGACAGATGCATCATGGAGAATGACAGTTGACTATCTAAAACTTAAATAGTGATGCCATTTGCAGCTACTGTACCTTATGTGATTTCCTTACTCGAGCAGATTAATACATCTCCTGGTTGGCATGCAGCTATTGATTTGGCAAATGCTTCCTTCTTGATACCAGTTCATAAGACCACCAGAAGCAATTTGCTTTCATCTGGCAAGGCCCACAGTATACCTTTACTGTCTTGCCTCAAGGGTATATTAACTCTCCAGCATTGTGCCATAACTTGGTTCGAAGGGATCTTGATTGCCTGACTCTTCCACAAAATATCACACTTATCCACTATAGCGATGATGTTATGCTGATTGGATCCAGTGAGCAGGAGGTAGCAGACAGTCTGGACTTGTTGGTTAAGAATATGCGCGTGAGAGGATGGGAAATAAATCCAACCAAAATTCAAGGGCCTTCTACCTCAGTGAAATTTCTAGGAGTTCAGTGGTGTGGAGCATGCAGAGACATTTCTTCTAAGGTGAAGAATAAGTTGTTGCACTTGGCCCCTCCCTCCACCAAGAAAGAAGCACAATGCTTGGTGGGCCTGTTTGGATTCTGGAGGCAGCACATTCCTCATCTGGGTGTGTTACTATGACCCATATATCAAGTGAATCTGAAGGCAGCTAACTTTGTGTGGGTCCTGGAACAGAAAAGGGCCCTTCAACAGGCCCAGGCTGCTGTACAAGCTGCTCTGCCCCTTGGACCATATGATCCAGCAGACCCGATGGTGCTTGAGGTATCAGTGGCAGATAAAGATGCTGTTTGGAGTCTCTTTCAGGCCCCCAAAGGGGAATCACAGTGGAGGACATTGAGATTTAGGAGTAAGGCTTTGCCTTCATATGCAGACAACTATTCTCCCTTTGAGAGACAGCTCTTAGCCTGCTATTGGGCCTTAGTGGAAACGGAATGGTTGACAATGGGCCACCTAGTCACCATGCGACCAGAGCTGCCTATCATGAGCTGGGTGTTATCTGACCCCCCCAAGCCATAAAGTAGGCTGTGCACAGCAACACTCCATTATCAAATGGAAGTGGTATATACATGATGGGGCTAGAGCAGGCCCAGGGGACACAAGCAAGTTACATGAAGAACTTGCCCAAATGCCTATGGTTCCTACTCCTGTTATGACACCTTCTGTTCTCAAGCATGCACCTATGGCTTCATGGGGTGTGCCCTATGATCGGTTGACTGAGGAAGAAAAGACTAGGTCTTGTTTTACAGATAGTTCTGCATGCTATACAGGCACCACTCATAAGTGGACAGGTGCAGCATTACAGCCAATTTCTGGAACAACCCTGAAGGACACTGGGAAAGGAACATCTTCACAGTGGGCAGAACTTTGGGCAGTGCACATGGTCGTGCATTTTACTTGGAAGGAGAAATGGCCAGAAGTGCGATTATATACTGATTCATGGGCTGCAGCCAATGGTTTGGCTGGATGGTCAGGGTCTTGGAAGGAGCATGATTGGAAAATTGGTGAGAAAGACATTTGGGGAAGAAGTATGTGGCTAGATTTCTCCAAATGGACAAAGGATGTGAACATACTTGTGTCTCATGTAAATACTCATCAAAAAGTGGCTTCAGCAGAAGATGAAATCAATAATCACATAGATCGGATGACCCTCTCTGTGGATTGTCAGCCTCTTTCTTCAGCTATCCCTGTCATTGCTCAATGGGCCCATGAACAAAGTGGCTGTGGTGGCAGAGATGGAGGTTATGCATGGGATCAACAGCATGGATTCCCACTCACGAAAGCTGTCCTGACTACAGCTGCTGCTGAGTGCCAGATCTGCCAACAGCAGAGCCCAACCCTGAGCCCCCGATATGGTACTGTTCCCTGTGGCAACTAGCCTGCAACCTGGTGGCAGGTTGACTACATTGGACCACTTCCATCTTGGAGGGGACAGCGTTTTGTCCTTACAGGAATAAACACTTATTCTGGTTATGGATTTGCCTTTCCTGCATGTAATGCTTCTGCCAAAACTACCATCCAGGGACTTACAGAATGCCTTATCCACCACCATGGTATTCCGCACAGCATCACTTCTGACCAGGGAACTCACTTCATAGCCAAAGAACTGCGACAATAAGTCATTAGGAGTACATTTAATACTTCTCTATTTTGCAGAATAATAGTAGTAGGCTCTCCCTTTCACCTGTGCAAGATACACCCAGTGGTACATGACAACCTGGTGTGCATTAACTTCCCATCAGCCTGTGACCTGTCTAGTGAGAGGTTCATAGGCCTGATATCAGTGTCAGTTATGGGCTCCATCTTGTGAAGAAGTCCTTAAATCAAATCAGAGAGACTTTGGTTTCTCATATAACATTCATGCCACCAGTGGGCATATCTTGCCAGTCCAGCTGCTACTGGAGCTTACAGATTCACATCTGGACAAAGTTGCTGATTACCTTTCTTTTCTGACAGCATGCATACCTTCTTCTAGCACTATGAAAATTATACAGTAGAGATGAAGTTTTGAAGTTGGTACCAGCGTGATTTCTCCTTGTTTGTTCTACAGTTCATGTATGTAGTGTCTTCAGCAATGGGGTCTACCATGAAGTTCTGTTGGGTAACCAAGAGGAAGGGCAATGGCTAGTGTTGTTTGGGGGAGGTCTGTGGGACCCCTGGTCATCAGCTTCTAGAGAGGGAGCTCATTTCTGGCATTGTGCTTTTTCTTTGCTTCCATGTGGTGTCTAGTAGGGGCAATGCAATATCCCCATTATAGGGTAACTCATTTTAGTACCTTTTATATTTTAGATGTATATATTTTAAGAAACATGCATAATAGTAGGTTCCATATGACCCTTTCTAAAGGACATTAGTGTTAGTCACCTCTCTTTATTCTTCCTCCTCTGCCTGCCTTTCCATTCCCCACCCCATTCAACCCTTCTTACTCCATTATTCCCCTTTACCCCTTCATATTGCTACATTCTATCATGCCTCTCATTATGTCTCCCCTTCATGGCCTCTTATTAGTTGCCTGTTCTCACTGAAATTTCCAATTGAAACACACATAGCCAAGAGTTTAAAGTTAGCATCCAGATATGAGAGAGAATATGGGGCATTTGCTTTTCTGGGTATGCGTTCCTTCAGTCAGGATGATTGTTTTCAGTTCCATCCATTTACCCGATAATTTAGTAATTTTGTTTTTCTAAACAGTTGAATAATATTCCATGTGTCATCAATTCACCAGTTGATGGACACCTAAGTTGTTTCCATTTCTTGTCTATTGTGAATGGAATAGCATTGAATATAGATAAACAGGTGTCTCTGTAATAGGATATAGAGTCCTTTGGGTATATGCCCAAGACTGGTATGGCTGGATCATTCAGTAGATATATTTACAACTTTTTAAGGAATCTCTACACTAATTTCCATAGTGGCTGCACTAGTTTTCAACGCCACCAGCAGTGTACACCTCAAATGGTCTTACTGACAGAAGCTAGTTACGTTACCTCCATTCCATCCCCCAACTTCATTTACTCATTTGTTCTTCACTGAATTTTTTTGCCAAAACAGTTTTTACAGTCCTACACAGTAGAGCACTATCTTTAAACTTCAGTAATTCAAATGCATCCTTCATCATAAATATTTCTTCCTATATTTTCTTTTAAATTAAATCTTAATAGATTTTTTATTTAGTTCTTATCCTTATTTAGCCCTTATTAGTTCCTTTTATTTAGTCTTTATCCTAAGCTATTACACTCATCATATGTTAGCACACATTAGAATCACCTGGAGCTAAATTGCAGGTCATCTCTGAGACTTTTTTCAAAGTTCCTGACTCAGTAAGTCTGGGAGGAGCATAATGATGTGCTTTTCTATCAAGATCTCAAGTAAGGCTAACGGTGCTTTAGAACTACACTTTAAAATTGCAATGTGAGACTATGGCTTTGTTGTTGTTGTTTTACACACATACACACACATTTTCTAATACATATAATTATAATGTCCACAATATATAAAACTTAAAAATCAAAAGAATATTTTGAGAATCACAAATTTTTTTCACTTATTGCACATTTTAGGGGTGATGTTTTTGGAACATTCCTCTCAGTTCTCCAGATAAATCAGTTTTCCTTCACTTATTCCTGCTTTTTCTTTATTTTCTCCTTGACTGTAAATCTCTGAATAAAGTATAATATTATCTAAATGCTAGATAAAATGTCTCTTCATGCCCACATTTTCAGCATGAGTTGTTTAAATATAGAAGAAAATTTTGTCTGAAGAAACCCAGAAGAAAATTTGAAAAAACCCCAAAAAGAAGACATGTACTCCTATTTCTGCTTTGCATACTTTCTCCTTTATTTATTTCTCCAAATTTCATTGAAAACATCATTATCCCAGACCACCAAAGGCCGTGGTATTTTCATCATGTGATTCATAGACCATTATTTAATTGGTAAGTAATAGATTTGGAGAGCTACTTTTAAGGGCACTGTTTATTGATATATGTTGATATAGAACATTATAAGTGCAGATTGGACAAGTGCTATGTAAGGAGTATAGTGATGTATCATTACACACATCATTTTCTATTTAGCACTACTACATGAATGCTCTAACAAGTCCTCACAGTCAAAGCTACAAAATCATACAAATCATCAGAAAGAGAGAAATTAGACGTTTTCTAGAACTTTCTCTCAGTCATTCAGATCGAAGCATTTGGGATTATTCTATTTTCACAAATGAAGTGAAAATGCCACCTAGCTGCCGCCACCCTTAGGACTTCCTTCGCATGCCCTTCTCATCTGGAATGTCTTTTTTGCTCACCCCTATCAATTCAAACTTGACCTTTGCTTTAAGGCTCAGCTGGAATACCACCCCTCTAACAGAGCCTTCATCAATCTTCTATTCCTTGGAACACCTAAAGCAATTATAGTGCACACAGCTTAGCACTTGTATTCTATCATGTATTTTTCAACATTGCTTAATAAATGTAATTTTTTCCATCAACAAAACAATGTGTCCCTCACATCTACCATAACTGTGCTAAATATATTCCAAGTGATTCATCTTTGATTATGTTCATATTCCAGAGGTAAGTAATAAAAGATCTAATTATGTTTTTCTTACTTAAATTCATGTATTATTTTACTCACAGATTAAATCAGCCAAAATGCTATTATTACTCATGTGACAATGTGTATATAAATATATATAATTTATATATTATAATTTCAATTCCCTAGCCACTAAAACATAATTTAATAGAAAACTGATGATTATTTTAAGTCAAAGTTTTTAACATAAACTAAACTTTTAGATTAATTGCCTAAATGGATGAATAAATTCTTAGTAATTCTGACTGACCTGGATTAAAAACATATTTGAATTAAATATAAATGAAGAAATTATGAAGGATCATAAACATTTTATTGCTTCCAAAATATATATATACCAACAACAGGAGAAGAAAGTTGTGCTACAGCATCAAATAACTAATTTATTTGCAATTTTCTTTTATCAACAAGCCATGTTAACAACCGGTAGACAATGTTAATACATATATGATGCCAAAATATTATCACAGCAGCCAAGTGACAGCAGGGAAAATATCACTATGACTTCCTTTTACAGTTGACACTAAGCAACTGATATAATTTATTTTTTAAAATGGAAACAGTCATATTAATCAATATTTTGAAATAATTTTACACTTTGTCAAATTTACCCCAATGAAGGATGCGGGAAAATATGAATATGTTTTTTTTCCCTACCCACAGACACCTGGCCTTTTAACAGACTCTCTAGAGCACTCCTGGTTCTGGAGACAGATCTGACCACCACTGGGATAGGTGGCCGACAGCTGAGGAGGGAGAAATGCTTTATCGATCACAGAAAGAAATTGTCTTAAGAAGCTTCTGCCTTTACAAATAAAAGCTCAGCTGAAAATGGTTATGATACTGCAAGCAGGATGAATTGATTCAGAGAAGGAAACAGAAAACTTCTGATCAGAAAAGTCCCCCATTCAGCACTTTCCCTTTACTGAAAGGTACAGAAAATAATATCAAGGTAAGCAATTGTAACTTACTCTCTGCCATATTCTAATTATACCATAATTCTTTCTTCATATTTGCTAATTCAAATTCTGACATTTTCCACAGAGGTGTAAGAACAACAGATTAAAAACCCCAACGCTTATTTCTAAAAAATACCCTGAGATGAAAACCTGTACTGTTTCTAAAGGAAAATGAATCTTGGAACAATAAGACTTGTATTCAAGTCTCTCCTTGCTCACTAATCAGTTCTACCTTATCGTGAACAAGTTACGTCACCATGGACTGGCTGCTTTACTCCCTGAGCCAGTTTCATTTCATTCTGAAATGAAATAAAGTAAGAGAAATATCCTATGTAAGCCATGGAAGATGAAGAATAAATTGAAAATTTAGCAACCTGACTTCTTTATTGTTACCCATATCCCCAGAGTATAAATGCATTATAAAAAAGGCCTCCCTCCCACAAATGCAGCATAACTGTAGTAATTTAGTGTCCCCAAAACATGGTGTTGGGATTATTGAGCATTGAGTTGGTAAAGTACCTTCATGTTGGTTTTATTTTCCTTTGAATGTTAATGATGTACAGGCAGAATTTTCTTCATGTATTTACATCTACTCGGCCAAAAGAAAAGTTTTTTTTAAATGAAAAGTTTTCAAAAGTTTAAAAAGCACAAGATATAAAGAATGCCAAGAAAATATGGCAATCACATTAAGAACTAAACAAACATAGCCTACTCTAGTGTAATCCAATATGCAGTGGTAGAAAAGGCTGCCAAATTCCGAGATTTTTAAATGCTGGAGGGGAGCGTAGAACTCAAATATTCCACTTCCCATCTCATGAAAAAAAATTTCTTCTGTAAGGTTTATGACCAGCCAAATAATCTTTATTACATCCCGACATTTCAGCATCCTCAACCCCCTTGTGTCTCCCAGTTATTCTGTGTATAGCATGACAGCCCTTTCTAGGTTCTTCCTGACTATTTCTGGGAGGGGTCACAAATTGTGATGCCAGCTCTTAAGCTCTTGGTGTGAGATACATGTTGAATATCTCTCATCCAAAATGATTGGAAAGAGTAGCATTTCACACTGGATTTTCTTTTTGGCATTTTGGAATATTTGCATAAACATAATCATACTATGCTGTCTTGTAGTGGGTGGCATCTTACACACCCAGTCTGACAGTGACTTTCCACAGTATGTAATGTACCTGCCTTTTGATCGATACTCAGTATAGAAGGTCAGGGGTAGAACTGTTTACTTGTGGTGTCATCACAATGCTCAAAAATTGCTGCTATAAGAGTATTTTCAATTTTGGATTTTCAGATTACAGATGTTACACCCATAACAGAGAATCCTATGGATGTGGGAAGAAAAGGTGACATGAAGAAATTCTTGGTCTCCTTTTTAGATGATTTTTAAATATTTTCAAAGTTATTTAACATAGATTTACTCTAGCTATTTTGGAATATGTATTCCCATTTATAGCCACTCTACTATAGATAAAAACGCTTATTCCTTCTATGTATTAATATATATTTAAATATGTTGAGATATTAATTAATAATACATTTGCAACTTTTTTACTATTCTTGTTCTTGTCCTACTGTCTTTTCCTCAATCAAGGCCTTCACATGCAAAGAAAGCTCCAGATGTCTCTTCATACAGATGGGACATTTAATATATTTGCTTTGTCTGAAACTGAATGAAGGACAAGAAAAGTTGAAAACTGAAATACCAATTTAACATTTTCACATCGAAATGTAGCACCTCTTTCTTTTTTATATTTTGCTGATTTATTTTGGTGCAGGCACTTATCCTTTCTGACATAGGGATACTAGTGTTTTGTTAGGCTTCCTTTCCCCAGGTGGCTCTGGGAATCCTGAGACCATTTGTTACATGCTCCTAATATCTATTCTAGTCCTCATCAGTCCTTTGGAATCAAATTTCACACCTGATGTTGGACCATGCTCCCCAGGTCTGAGTAAAGTTTCATTTGACCGGCAACACAGACACAGTAGCTCCTCCCTTCTTTTGCTTCAGTTCACACACAGCGTAGAAGCTTCTTCTCAGCGCTACGAAGTCCAACTCTCTTGTAAGATTAACAAGGTATTAGTTTAAAAACAAAAAGGAAGAGAAAGGGAAAATAACACAGAAAATGTAAAAGATGTTGTAGCTGCATTTCAGTTCTACAACCCCAAGCCACACGTCAGTCATCTCCTGGCACCGGCACCTCTGTGTCTTTAGGCCTATACCTGACCATCTGACATAGAAATCAACCTTCCTGTAAGGGCTTGTGTCCATTTCAGAGTCCCGTTCACCTCCTGGCAAAGAGGCAACAAGTACTTTGTAAGTATATCTCTTCTTCTATCGTCTAAACCCTAACTCTCTGAGATCAGAGAGGAAATGGATTTCCCTGCTCCTAATTCTCACAGGGGCTTTTGATTTCTTGGTGGGTTTCCATTTAAGTTTCTGTGCTTTATTGGTTCTCCCAAGCTGGATTCATGTGAACCATACATTCTTTGCAGAGAGAACTCCACTTACAGGATCCTTTAATACAAATTATCTGTGTGCAACTATTTCCCAAAGTGTAGAATCTTAAACCCTGGAAAAGCACAATGGAGTCAAGGAACTTCAGATTAGGCATGAAAAATTTGCTGAGCAAATATTTGTATGGGAAAGTACTCAGGAGGCAGAGGTAGGAGGATTTCTGTGAGATAGAGGCCAGCCTCGTCTCCATAGCAAGTTCTAGGCCAGCTGGGGCTACAGGGAAACCCTGTCTTTAAAAAAGACAAAAAAAGTTCATTCTCAAAAAATTAAGGTGGAACACAATCCATGTGGCACCTCCACACACACATACACACACACACACACACACACACACACACACACACAACATGTATATCACTAATGAGGATGCAATAAGGGTTACAAAGGACAAGCTATGTTAAAAGTGAATAACAGCAAGAACTTTTACCACCTCATGTGTCTGTATGTGGATTGATTACCAATCTGATTTTAGCATTTCCTCAAGAAGAAAATGTAGGTACATTTTCTATATGTAAAAATAACCTTAAAAATAAAAGTTCGTCACAAAGAGTAGGAGAAAAAATAGAAAAAAATTTACCCTAAAAACCATATATGAAAGTCTGGTAGCATTTTAAATGTCAGATTCTACAGTTTTTAAAAAATAATAAATATGTTACAGTGGTTATTAATATGCCACATTAATGCCAACCATCATAATACTTTGTTCTTATTCCTCTCATTATGCCTCATACTGTTACTAAAAACTAGTCCTAAACATGAATTCTTAATTCCAATTTAGTAAAATTTCATCGTTTCAATGATCCTGAAGTGGTATGAATCTATTTCTGTACGAATTTGCATTGCTATTTTATTCCATCTCCATAAAAATGTGAGGAAGCTTGATATTTATCATTTGCCCAGAGTTTTGCTAATTTTTGAAAACAATTTTCTAAACATACGACGTTTATTTTAAATTATCTATTATCAGTGTTTGTGTGTGTATGTGTGTGTGTGTGTGTGTGTGTGTGTGTGTGTGTGTGTGTATCACAGCGCGGATGTAGATGTCAGCAGACAACTTTGTGGAGTTTGTTCTTTCCTTTCACCTTCATGTGGGTTCCTGGGGTCAAACTTAGATTGTCAGGTTTGCACAGCAAGAGCTTTACTCAGTTACCCACCCTACTGGCACTGAAATTAAAATTTTAAATACACCAGAGTTTTAGAAAATCTAACTTCTAACTCATCAGCAATTATTTTTTATTTGTTTCTTATTTGAGATGGTCTTACTATATAGCTCTAGCTGACCTGAAACTAGCTATGTAGACTATTTCAGGCTATCTTCAACCTCATAGTGATTCACTTGCCTCTGCTTTCCAAGTGCTGGGATTAAAGACCTGTACCATCCAATAAAAGCTTTAAGACATGGAGAAATAGAAAAGATACCAGAAGATAGAAAGACCCCCAATATTCATGGATCGATAGGATCAATATTGTTAAAATGGCCATCCTACCAAAGCAATCTACAAATTCAATGCAATACCCATTAAAATTCCAACAAAACTCTTCCCAGAAATCGAAAAGATAA
>NW_008332654.1:2366001-2398107 GCF_000622305.1 Nannospalax galili | reverse complement strand
CACACACACACACACACACACACACACACACACACACCCAGGATAGCCAGTATAACCCTGAGCAATAAAAGAACTGCTGGAGTTATTATATTCAAATTATACTATAGAGCTACAATAATAGGAAAATATATATAGCATGGTACTGTCATGAAAAAGGACAAGTTGATCAGTGTAATAGAATTGGGGACCCAGATTTAAATCCACACATTTACAGTAACTTTATTTTTGATAAAGAGCCCAAAATACACACTAGATAAAAGACAGCATGTTCAACAAACAGTGCTGGTCAAACTGCACAAGGGCATGGAGAAGAATGAAACTAGATCCCTATCTCTCAGCATGCACAAAACCATCCCCAAATAGATCAAGGACCTCAACATAAGACCTGATCCCTGAATCAGAGTGAAGAGAAAGTAGGGAATACATTGGAACTTATAGTCACAGGAAAAGACTTTCTGAATGGGACTTCTAAAATGCAAGCATTAAGTTCAACAATTGACAAATGGGACTACATGAAACTTAAAAGCTTCTGTACATGAAAGGACATCAGCATTTGATTGAAAAGGCAACCTAGAGAATAGGGAAAATTCTTTACCAGCTAAACCAGTGTTAGTATCTAGATTATGAAAGGAACTAAAAAAACTGAACATCAAAAAACAAACAACCTAATTAAAAAACACAGAAAGGAGCAGAACAGGGAATTCTCTAAAGATAAAACACAAATGGTTTAGAAATACTTTTTAAAAATGTTCAATATATTTAGTTACCAGAGAAGTACAGATTAAAAACACTTTGAGATTTCATCTTAGTCCTCTCAGGATAGCTGAGATCCAAAGAAACAAAGAATGACAAATGCCAGCAAGGATGTGGAGAATAAGGAAATTTTATTCACTCTGGTGGGAGTGGAAACTGGTACAGCCACTGTGGAAATCATGTGGAGATTTCTCAAAATGTTCTAAATTGATCTACCTTATAACCCAACTATACTACACTCAGACATATACCCAAAAGACTCTATACCCTACTACAGAAAAACCTGTTCAACCATGTTCATTGCTGCCTTTTTCATAATAGCCAGAAATTAGAAGCAAATGTCCGTCAATAGATTAATGGATAATGAAGATATGGTACATATACACAATGAACTTATGAAGTCTGCAGGTAATAGATGGAACAGGAAACAACCATCCTGAGTAAAATGACCTAGGCCCAGAAACACAAATGTCACATGTTCCCTCTCATAGCTGGCTGCTAACTTTGGAATCTTAGATATGCATATTTCAGTTTGAAAATTCAGAGAACTAAAGAAACTAATAAATGGCTGTGGGTTGAGGGATGGTTCCTGGGAGGGGTGGGAGAATGCAGTTATATGAAAGGGGAGCATTAGACTAAGACTGGTTAAATGGGGTGGAGAATTAGAAGGCAGGGCAGAGGAGGGAGTATAGGGAGGGATAAGTATAACTAAAGTCTTTATTAAAAGCCATCTAGAAACCTACCACTATAGATGCTTTGCAAACTAGATACATACATATCATTAAAAGACATTAAAAGGAGTTATCTTATAACAGGGGGGCATTACTAGTACTAGATACCATAGGGTAGCAAATAAAAGCTCAATGCCAGAAATAGACTCCCTCTTTTGAAGCTGTTGACCAAGGATCCCATAGATCCTCAAATTATAGAGGCAGGCCATTGTCCGGCTTTGAGTTCAGAGGCTAGTCTGGTCTACATAATGAGTTCCTGGCCAGCTAGGGCTACAGGGAGGCCCTGCCTCAAAAATACCAGAAAAAAAAAGAAAAGAAAAAAGAAGTAACAAATTCAGGTCTCTGGGCTTTGGACAGTATTGAAAAACAAAAGCTAAGTCTCATGGTTAGGTTAATGAGAAAAAAAAAAAAAAAAACTCAGTGCCTGTAATGTACTCCTTCTCTAGAAGTTGTTGACCCAGGGCCCCATGCATTCTCAAAAAATACTGGCTATTGCCTCTGCTCTTGCTTATCCACCAGAACTGGATAGTAAGACCCTATTGCTGAAGGCACTACATACATGAGTTTTAGAACAAACAAGGAGAAATCAACCTGGTGCTGACTTCAGAACTTCATCTCCACTGGCTAGTGTTTATAGTCCTGAAAGGCACTATGTATGCTGCCAGAAGGAAAAAATAAAATAATCATCAATCTTACCCAACTGTGATCCTGTGAACTACAGTAACAATTGGTCTGGCAAGATATGCCCATTAGTGCAATAGTAGTACAAATATTATGGGAGTAACCAACCACTCCTTAATTAGACTTAAGGTCTGCTGCCTTGGATGGAACCCATACCTGACATTGATATCAGGCTTAGGAACCTGAGGCTAGACAGGTTGCAGGACATAGGGGAGAACATAATACTAGTTTTCTATTAAACAGTTATCAGAAAGAGTGTAAGAGCCAGAGATGGTGGATGACCACAATGAGCCAGAGTTTCCCAACAGCAGTGGTGACAGCATACACAAGTCCTATGCCAGCTCAAAACACAAAAACTCCCAACATAGACATGAGAAAGTGGGTAAGAAGCTCTAACCTCACCTAAGATAATTGTGGCAACAGATGGCTACTGGGAAGTGTAAAGACGGTCTTTTTCAAAAAATGGGACTCCTGAGCCTGGAGAGATGGATCAGCCCTTAGGAGCACTGACTGTTCTTTCAAAAGACTTGGGTTCAATTCCCAACACCCACCTGGAGGTTAACAACCATCCATAACTCCAGTTCCAGGGGATCTGATGCCTTCTTCTGACCTTCACGGGCATTGCATGACACAGTGCATTTACACTTCTGGCAATACACTCATACACATAAAACAAAAATAATAAGTAAAATATTTTTAAAGAGACTCTTGGTAGGTTAACCAGGCTCCTTAGATGAACCCACACTGAAGGACATTTGGAGACACAAATTAGACTGTATATGCCTTATTTTATGTATAACAGAGTATATTAAATTGGGCATAGAGCAATAAGGAGAGCTGCAGATAGGCGAGGGGATATAAATATCATCATATTGTATTGTCTGAAAATTGCAAAACTTCAATTTAAAAAGTACCTGTACCACCATGCCTGGCATCACCAATTCTTTTTAAAAATAATATTCACTTGTTATATTTTAAAATATAATCATATTTTAATATCTTTTGTCCTTCTGAGGAGACAGATTTCTAAATGACTAAATCATTTTCAATCAACCTGCCTTGAGCATGGGCAGGACCTGAACTCACTTTTAACCAATATACTTCAGAAAGGGTAAAGGGATAGTCAGGGCTTTGGCTGAGTTGCTTTCTTTTTTTCTGTCACATTTTAAAAAATTATTCATTTAATAACTACATGATTAGAAGAAGCATTTCATTACAGCATTAACATATTCAATAACAATTTCCAGAGCAAAGATGCATCTCTTTCAATATTGGCTGTAAATTTTTAGGTTCATAGATTGAATTGCTTTTTAATGAAAGGAGCAAATTGACTGCATTTGATGACAAGAATGAATTAATTCTTTGGATGCAATTAAGGTTCAGAATCAGCTGACTGTAAAAGTACACTACAATTGAACCCAGGAAGGAATATGTGGAGATCAGAAACTCCTCCAGACCTTGAGGAAGCAAGCTACTAGAGATTCTGTTGCTACAAGAAAGTGAATTCTGTCCACAAGCACATGAGCTTGGATAAAGAGACTAAACCTGTAAGAGTGATGCGTGGATTGCTGCTTTTGCAGTCTTAAGTATGAGATCAGCTATAGTGGTCATACTCTGACTCATGACTATGGAATCTGTGGTATAATTGGTGATATACCTTGAGTTAATAGGTTTATATAATTTCTTATTGTCCATAGAAAACTAGTATATATTAATCAACAAATATTTGTTGAACTACTATATGCCAGTACCTCTTCTAGCATTTGGGATGGATCACTGAAAAACAGAAAAAGTCCCAAAATGTAGAAAGTTTCATTTCATATTAAAAAAGAGGAGGTCAATGTCATGGTAATGTAATCACTCTTTTTTCCTGAGTGACTCCAACTCACTAGAGTAACACTGACTGCTTCAACAAATTCTCATAGTCCATGATTTTTTTTCTCATCCAACAAGTCAATGAGAATGTTTAGTGCATAACCTTGCACACGGTGGCTCGGGATAAACAATCCCTTCTTACTGTGGCTCCTCCAAAAGAACCCAAAGGTCTTTTGCCTACAGCTGAGAGAAAGAAAAAGTAAAAATAGAGAGGGCACATCTGCACATCTGCACAAGTAACTTGGAAGTGGTGTGCTTCTGCTCAGTTTCTGTTGCCAAGAGTTACTTTGTGGCCCTATCCAGTCATAAACAGCCTGCTAGTCAGCAGCATCTCAGCAAACACTCAGCCTCATGGGAGAGAAGTACAGTTAGATGTGCCTGCCACAGTTCCTAGTACTTTGACTTTTGGCCTTCAGTGAATAAAACCATGCAGTGATCACAGAATTAATGAATGTTTTTCTATATATTCCCATACAAGAATATGCCATGTTAATTGGGTCTTTAGGGAATGCAGTTAAAATCAGCTGTTTTGATTTATAGGATATTCTTTTTTAGTTCTTGTAATGGATTTTTAATGGTAAGAATAGGCCCACAAATTCCACTTCCCACCACTAATCCAAAAAGCCCATTGAACAGGCTTAGTCATTTAGTGGACCTGGACCACTTCTCCAAAACAATGATTCGCAATCCAATCTGGCTCGACCAGACCTTTCCAAAAGGCTTCATAGCTTTGAAGATGTAAAATATGGCTGTCAGAAGCTACCATGAAAGAGTGTTTGTTGGAAAAAACAAACAAGCAAACCATAGAAGAACTAACTCATCATGATTTAATTTTTTCACCTTTGTTATCACATTATTATTACTTACAGCCTCCCTTTCTCAACTGATAAAGAATGGGGAGCAATGAGAGAAATGCTTAATAACAATGAAGATTAGTGCTATGACATGTAAATACAGCACGTGGCAGAGCCAGGTGACAGGAGCTACAGATGCTGTAGGTAAGACACAGCTGCTCAGTGAGGCAAGGTCAAATCAGAAGTCATCTTTAAACTATTGTGTGAGGTTTCCTCCGTGGCAGCAGATAGGCCTTAATATTTTGGGGAGAAGTAATAATGTGGAGTCATAAAACAAATAAAACTGTAAAACTTCAGAATTGAAGCAGCCTATACAGACTGTCTTCTGAAGCATTTTATGCCCTAGATAATAAAGGCGAGGTGGAAACCTGAAAAACTGGATATCTGGAAGACAAACCCAGCAAGCTTGTGGGAAAATAACTGGGGTGGACTTGGAAAATGACCAACGAAACAGAACAGATATGAAAAGGAGGAAAAGCCACATGTACTGAGACTCCAGGTGAGGAAATGAAGGGAGGTGATACCTCAGACTCAAGCAGGGCTGGAGGAAAGATGCTGGACCTAGGAAAATACCATAAATTCTACTTTAGATGTGTTCTCAATGTAGCATATCACCCATGGAAACTTCTGTGTCTTATCTGATCACCAGAAGAACCAGAAGCAGATCTTCTATTATAGACTGTGAAGTACGGTAAACAACTTACCAGTATTACCACATATGATCCTCATAACAGCTCTTACAGGGTTTGTTACGATTTAGATGTGGTATCTGCTCAAAAAAGGATAATGTGTAGAAGGCTTCTTTCCCAGCTAGTGGGTCAAATCATTAAAGAGGTGAGTGGGTCATGGGGACACTAACTTCATGGATGAACTCGTCCTCTGCTAGGCTCATAAACTGATAGCAGTATTGAAAGCTATTGGAGATTTTAAAGGTGGGGCCTAGTTGGAGGAAGTAGTTCACTAGCAAAGGGTGACGGACATACACTTGGGAGCTATATCTTGTCTTGCTGCTCACCCTGCATCCTGGCCCCTCCAGTGACCATCTTTGTTCCTCCATGCCCTGCTGCCACGATGTTCTCACCACAGTCCAGAAACACTGAGCCACCCAACCCTAGATTGAAACTATGGGCCAAAATAATTCTTCCCTTCTTTTAACTGTTTCTCTCAGATGTTTATCTCAGTAATGACAATGGATTGATATGGGTTTAACAAGATGATTTAACATCTTTGTCTTTGGTCCCATATCTAAGAAGGAGCAGTTCTGAGGGCGAATTCAAGGTTCAGCTGACTCCCAGGCTCATCCTCTGAGCAATGATGCCTCCTATTACTCTGCTTTTGTGAAGGTACTTGGGAAAAGTAACCAATATGACTCAGTGGCTAACTGTATAGCCTAAGAGATGAGCCAGAAAAAAGAGGGGTGGACATATGGACTTTCAAATTCTTCACAGAAGGTGCTTGGTGATGCTTTAGAAAAATCATCCACCAGTTCTTGTGTTGGACAATATAGTGATAAAATAGTAGGGAACAAAATAAAATCATGAGTACCCATACAAATTAAGATCCTCCACAGAAAGAAAGAACTGTACCAGACCAGAAAAACAGAAGATTTAAATATGGCAGGTTTTAAAACGCACAGTATCTTAGAAACCAAGGAACAAGAGACTTGAGAGAAAATTTGATTGCTCAGGTTAAATGCAACAGAAAGATCAAGCTAGAATTTTTGGGAAAAAATAGATGTGGCTATTATAAGGTTTTGACAACTTTAGAGGGTATCTATCCACTAGGAATATGAGGCCAGCCTGGAATAAGTAGAGGAAGATTGGATTGAATCCTGCAATCCACATGGAATGTCTTTTCACTTCTATATCACATCATCATAATTACAAGTAGTGTACATGTCTGTATTTGATAATCTATCAAACCATATCCTTTATTTAGGTCACTTGCTGTCTAGCCCAGTCTCTATCGTCAGATCACCTATTAGTTCACAGACATGTACATGCCCTAAAAAGAACAGACATTGCTGCCTATGATATAAATCACAGCAACACAAAACAGGCAGAAATCCAATGCGGGGAGACAATGCGAAAGAACTATGTACCGATAAAGAAAGAGGACACAGCAGATAGAGTGTTTCCTCGGCCCACTGCTACCTGTCTAACCACAGATCATTCACAGCCAGATAGACCTGAGCTGTCATTTGCTGGCTTTCCAGCAGGGTCCCAGACATGTGTCACATCTCAAAGGGCGAATAACCCGACCTCTGGCAGAGGGGGCTCTCCATCTAGATTTCTGCATGGAATTTTTGGGCAGTTGGACTTGCTTCTCTTTGGCATTATAAAATAGTCAAGTAAGATGAAAATGTCTGGCAATTTATACCAAAGCCTTGAATTGAATTATACTTGAGTGACTTATTGAATGAAGGATATTATCAATATTATATCTGTCATAAATGAAAAACTCTATGTTTGAATGGATTTAATCCATTCATTGTTTTATGGGCACACTGGTCTCCAGAGAGCATCACAAATCTAAATGTGCTCCTAAATGGTGAATTTTATGTTATTTTCTAAAGAGTGGCTAGAAATTCTGTGTACATACATATGTAGAGTGAGGGTTCCCTTTGCAAGATCAAAGAGACTCAGAGAAGTTTGAGACTCCCCCAAGCTGTTTCTACCCAGCTGCAATGATTATGAAACAAATAAGGGGCAGATGGGTAAATGTGGTTTCACATAAACAGAATTGGGAGTTTCTTGTTTCTGTACTGATCTTCATGAGATAATTTGATAAAAAGCACCAGGATACAGAAGCCAAACTTCCCCAACTTGGTGAGTATTGGCCCCCCTCACTTCTTAAAAAAGCCCAGAAAATGAAAAGCTATGGAAGTCTCATTTCCTTCGGCCAAATTCCCTATTATATATTGTATTTCTTTTTGATTTGTTATACTTAGTCATTCTTTGGTGCATTATAATATCTTCCATAGAAGACACAAGCCATTTGCTTCAAATTCAAGTCTGAAATAAAAACACATGACTGTCATTATTTTAAGGGCTTCACATATCCTCTCTGATTTAATCCAGAAGACTGTTAGAAAGTAGGCCACATCATTATTCCAATTTTCAGATAAGGAAACTGAGGCACAAAGAAAGATTTTTTTAATTGCCTGAAGTAAATGCTTCTGCATTCTAGAATCCTCATACTTAGTCTTTAAATATAAAGACTAAGGTCTCATAAAAGTGTTTTTATAGTAAAAATTTCTCAGAATAAATGGGTATACACTATTCTAGCAACCAAAAGAACTCATCAAATGTAACAGATGAAAATAACATCTCACCATGGCACTTTTTGGTTTCATAAGAGTGAATAACCAAAAGCCCTAAAGAAAGTAAACTTATGATACCATGGAATGAGAACATAGAGCATAACATTTCAGAAGCCAGTTTCAGTGCTGGAAACTCATAAAGAACGCTCTCCAGTTTGAGCAAGAATGAAAATTTTCACTAGAATGTTTGCATCCAGCTGGATCTTTCATCAGTAGACAATAGAAATAAATACATTTACAAAGAATTACTGTCTCTGAAATTTTACTTTTAGTGATTTCTTCTTAGGAAGTTATCTGAGGTTAAATGAATGAAGAAGAAAGAAGACATTGGAGTCCAGGAAACACATGAGAGTGATGGCAGGAGGATGTCTACAAGGCAAGACTGGATAGCACCAGCTGGACTTGCATCAAGGATCATAAAGGGCTTCAGTAGCAAGGTCCTTAAAGAAAACAGAGACTCATGGAAACAGAAAACCATGATGCCTGCTTGTAAAGGGAAAAACAACAAAATTTTTTAATCACCAACTTGGGGAATGAGAACAAAAGGGTGTTTAAGAGAGTAGAACTAATGGTTTGATGCTGAATACATTTTGAAAAGAATAAAGAAAGGACTAAAGAAAAAAGCTATGTTGGAACAACAGTAATTACAAGTTGGTAGACATTATCTTGAGAGTCTAAAATAACTAAGCTAGAAATTTGTTTTATTTTTTCTGATTAGGCTACTTCCAAAGCATCCTATCTATAATCACAGTAGATCGTAGTTTTCTTATGGATGGTTCAGGGTAGAAGAAGAAGATGTTAGAAATGCTTCCCTGTCCCGCATGGCCACAGTTGGGCTATCACCTCTGCCTCACAAGTCAGAGGAGAAACTGGAATCCTAAGCAGGACTGACAGTGCTGGCCCAGATTGAGAGAAAATTTCTGTGAACTTCTCTGCTGTATGTTTAGGGGAATATTTGAAGTAGAAGGAATGGGAAAGATAACTTTCACAAAATAATCAAACACAGAGTAGAGGTTAGACTGAGAGAGCTATAGAGAAACGGGACAACTTGGAGGGCAGTGAGGTATATAACATTCCAGAAACTATTAGAAAATTCTGTAGATTGTGAGGGATCTCAATTCCTGTAATGTCACCACTCAGGGGGCTGAAGCAACAGGACTAAAAATTTGGCTCTGGGTTACCTAGCAAGACTGTCTCAAAAATGAATAAAAACTAAACAATTTTTAAAAATGAAGAGGAAAGCAGTACAGAAAATCTTTGTTTTCTGAACCAAACCATTCACTGTAATACAGTTCTGAAACCATGTTTAAATAAGGGAATTTAGATTCCCTACTAGCAAGAAGCAGTATAAAGGAAATGTGAACACTGCAACATTCAGACATGATGAAGAATTAGCTGTGGCTGTGGCTTTCTTATGATGAAACACGTAGATGTCATATATTTAAAACCAGTCACGGGGGCTGAGGAGATAGCTCAGTTCATTAAGCACTTGCTTAATGAGTATCTTAAGCACTTGCTTAAGTATGAGTATCTGAGTTTGAATCCCCAGTATCTGCACTCCAACAGTGAAATGAGAACTGGAGACACAAGAATCCCTGGAAGATTCTGGGCCATCTAGCTTGCATATGCAGTTGAAACATCAAGAGACCCTGCCTCAAACAAGGTGGAAGGCAAGGATCAACACGCGAGGTTGTCTACTGACCTCTACACCGTGGTATGTGCCCACGTCTGCACTCATACACACAACATATGTGCATGTACACTACACACACACACACACACACACACACACACACACACACACACACACACACACACACACACACACACACACACACTCTAAAAATAAATATATACTATGTGAGATTAAGACCAGCCTGGCTACATAGGGAGTTACAAGTGAGCTAGGAGACCATGTCTCAATAAAACAAAACAAAAACAAGTAATAAATAAAACAAGCAATGATGAGCTTGATGAGTGGATGTACACAGGTCAATGGTTCCAAGTAATAAGCAGTACATAGATTACAAAGCAAGACCACGCCGTGAAATAAATGACCCATTCACAATCAAGTGCATGAAAAGGAAACAGGTACAATAGACACTCAAAGTGAGGTTTAGTAAACTAAAGATGATAATGTGAGTTCTACTCAAAATAACGGAGTTTTAAAATCATTAAAAAAGAAAGTTAATTGTACACTGAGACTGCAACAGCTGGAGCCAGGAAACAAACCAGGTTTAATTTAGGACATTTACTTTTTGACACAAATATTGTATCATGTGAGCTGGTTGATGCTATAATCATGCAGAAACATGTATGATTTTTCACATGAGGTAGAATTGCTACTTCTTGTAATGAAATGTGTCCATACACATTTTAAATATTTTGATTCAAGAATTTCATATAATGTACTTTGATCATATTCAAAATCCAATAAATGACCTTGGGTGGGAGGGGAAGCTTCTTGGGAGGAGGGGAAGAATGTAGTGATATGAAGGGCAAAGGGGAGCATTAGACTAAGAATGGTTAAATGAGATAGGCAATGGGGAAGCATAGCAGAAAAAAACTGTGGAGAGACATTTAAGAGCCATTTAGGAAAATCCATATGGAAACTTACTACTATAGAAACTTCTTTTTCTTTAACTTTTACAAAAAACTTTATTGAGAATTTCATATATCTATATAAGGTGATTTGATCAAACCCATTACTATTCACTCCCCTCCAACATCACCCCCCCCCCGCTTAAGAGGTAACCCTAAAATCTTTTAATGATTAGACACAAGCTCCCTAATACTTTTCACAGTTTTGGCCTTTGCAACAGAGTATGTTGCTAACAGACTTTTAGCTAAGAAACGGGCTACATTTCTTTGAGATCTTTTGATCCTAACTGCCTAGGCAATTCCTACCTCCTATTCTTATCATGCCATCCTCTGAAGGGGTTACCCCAATTGCCAATAGGGAATAAGGACGCAAACCACTATGGCTTCTTCCATGCTGAACAGGGATGCAGCATGAGGCAGTTGGAGTATCCATTCAGTGGGTGTCCTAGTTTGTTCTCCATTGCTGTGACAAAACACTCTGACCACTACCAACTTGAGGAGGAAAGGATTTATTTGTCTTAAATATCCAGGTCACAGTTCATTAGGGAGCCCAAGGTTGGAACGCAGGGCAGGAACCTGGAAGCAGGAGCTGGAGCACAGGCCAAGGAGGAACTCTGCTTACTGGCTTGCTCTCCTGCCCCCTGCTCAGCCTGCTATCTTATGTAACACAGGCCCACCTGCCCAGGGGTGGCACCACCCACAATGGGCTAGGCCCTCCCACATCACTCAACAATCTAGAAGGTGCCCCATGGACATGGCCACAGGTCAGTCCAATGAAACAATTCCCCAATTGAGGCGCCCTCAACCCAGGTGTGTCAAGTTGACACTAAAGCTATCCAGCACAGTGAGTCTATCTAAAAGACTCCAAAATCGCTTAATTCTCTAAGGGGAAAACAAAGTCCTTGAATCATGAATAGGAGTTGTGAAGGAGTAAAGGCAAGAGTAATTAGCATTACAAGTTCTAGACAGGGAACTAGAAAAAAGTCAGAATGGCAATCTTCAAATGTTCATGAGAGTACACTGGAGTTTTTTGACAAGGGCTTCCAAAAGCATCCATCTACTAGATTCTTCCTCATTTTTCTTTTGTCTTCCAAGACAGGACTAGTTGGCTGGGAAGAGTGGCTGGATACTCAAGTGAGAGTCCAGTGACCCTGCTTGGCACTCCTTTAATGAATGAGCACAACCGTCAACAAGCCCAATTATGACTATGTTTAATGATCAGGCTCAGCTGAAGTCATGATGATGGTAGATATTTCATGCAAAAGGACTGCTCTATAGCATCATCTTGTTAAAAGGACCTGGAATTTAAAGGGATTTGGTGCTGGGAGTCACATATGAGGGAGAACGTAAGTCATTTGTTTTTCTGAGTCTTGTTACTTCACTTAGTATAACAGTTTCTAGATCCATCCATTTACCTGAAAATTTCATCATTTCATCTTTCTTTACTGCTGAATAGAACTCCATTGTGTAAATATAGAACAATATGTTAACCACTTGTCAGTTGAGGGACACTTAGGTTGCTTCCATCTCTTAGCTATTGTGAAAAGAGCAGCAACAAACATGGCTGTACAAGTGTCTCTACAATAGGATGAGTCCTATAGGGTATATGCCAAGGAGTGGTATAACTGGGTCATATGGTAGGTACATTTTTAGTTTTTTAAGAGTTCTCCACACTGTTTTCCATAGAGGCTATGGGAGTTTGCAATCCCACCAGCAGTGAATGAGCATTCCCCTTTCTCAATATCCTCACCAGCATTTTGTATCATTTGTTCTCTTGATCCTAGCCAGTCTGATTGGGGTAAGGTGATACCTTAGGCTAGTTTTAATTTGCATTCTCCTCATTACTAATGATGTTGAACACTTTATTTCTTCCTTTGAGAACTCTCTGTTTAGATCTTTAGCTCATCTTTTAATTGGGTCATTTGGTTTCACAATTGTTTTTTGAGTTCTTTATATATTCTGAATGTTAAATCTCTGTCAGATGTGTCACTGGTGAAGATTTTTTACCATTCTGTGGGTTTTCTCTTCATTTTTTTGATTGTTTCTTTTGTGGTACAGAAGCTTTTTGGTTTAATGAGGTTCCAGTTATTGATTGCTGACCTTAATTCCTGAGCAACCTTTATCTGATTTAGAAAATCCTTTCCTACACCTATATCCTGTAAGTTACTGCCAATATTTTCTTCTAATATGACATTGATGTCTTTGATCGATTTGGAGTTGACTTTTGTGCAAGGAGAAAGATAAGGATGTAGTTTCATTTTTCTACAGGTGGAGATCCAGTTTTGTCAGCACCATTTGTTGAAGATGCTGTCTTCCCCCCATTGTGTGTTCTTGGCACCTTTGTCAAATATCAGGTGGGTGAAATTGCATGTACTCAGGTTTGGATCTTCAATGATGTTGCATTGATCTGTGTTTCTGGTTTTGCACCAGTACCATGCTGTTTTCTTGACTATGGCTCTGTAGTATACTTTGAGATCTGGTATAGTAATCCCCCCAGCATTGCTCTTTGTGCTCACAGTTGTTTTGGCTATCTGGGGTCTTTTGTGCCTCCACATGAATTTAAGGATGGATTTTTCTAATTTTGTGAAGTATGTCATGGGGATTTTTATTGGGATTGCATTGAATCTATATATTGCTTTGGTAGGATGGTCATTTTAACAATATTAATTCTTACAATCCATGAACATGGGAGGTTCTTCCATCTAGAGAAGCTTCTTAAATTATGAACATACACATTATAAAAAGAGATGAAAGAGATTGAAGAAGGTACATTGTAACAGGAGGACATTGTCCCTTCTAGACATCATAGCCTGAAAAAAAATAAAAATAAAATAAACCTCATTGCCAGGAATGGTTTCCTTCTCTGGAAGCTATTGATCAGGAGTCCCATGACTCATGATCCCTCAAATAATACTATTGCCTTTCATTTTTATTACCCCCAGAACTTGTTGGTAATATCCTATTGATGAAGACACTACATACATGAGCTACAGAGGAAAGAAGGAGAATTAAAGTGGTGGTGACCTCAGAACCTCATCTCTACTGGCTAGTGTTCATAGTGCTGGAAGGTGCTATGCATGCTACCAAAAGGAAAAAACAATCAACAACCTTACCCAGTTGTGAATCCTGTGAACTACAACAGCAACTGGCCTGGCAAGATAAGCCCATAGGTGCAACAATGGCATAAATATTATGGAAATAACCAGTCTCTAATTGGGTTTAAGACCCACTTAATAGGATGGAGCCCAAATCTGACAATGATATCAGGCATAGGAACATGAGGTTAGATAGTTCGTAGGACATAGTGGAGAATCTGCTACTAGTTTTCTACTAACTAGTTTTCATATTAAACTGACACCTATTGACTTATTGTTATACCCATAGATTGATGTATTTCTCAACTCTCAAGAGAAATTTCCTTATGCAGTGGTGATTAACATAGAAACCCACAACTGGTCAATGTGTAGAGAACAAGGGGCTTCAGAGTGCTTATCACTGAATAGGACACTTATATCAAACTCCTGCCTCCCAAGGCTCAGGGCTCATTGTGGAAGAGGGGGTGGAAAGATTGTAAGAGCCAGAGGTGGTAGATGATCTCAAGGAACAGTTTTCCAGAAAAGTGGTCAGTTACTTGTATAAATTCACAGAAATATTGAAAGCATGCACAATGCCCATGCAACCTCACAGCATACAAAAATCCCTGCATAGACATGAGGAAGTGGGCAAGAAACCCCAACTCAAGGAAATTTTAATTTTAATTTTAATTTTCTGTCAGTTTTTAAGATTTCTGAAGCTTCAAGGGAAAAATAGTTATCTACATGTTAACAGCAACGTCAATTTAAAATAAAAATGGTCTTCTCCTTGACTTCAGAGAGTGACTATACACATATGTGGATATATGTGTATGTATATATATATATACATATATGTATATATGTGTGTGTGTGTGTGTGTGTGTGTGTGTGTGTGTGTGTGTGTGTGTGTGTGAGTCAATCACTGGAACCTCATTCATCTGGAGAAATTATTTTTACCTAACCTCGTAGACCAAAAGTTAATCTTATATTGAGATCATTTAACACTATGTCAGCTTGCTTATAATGCAAAACAAGCTTATTAGGCCTTGGGATCCTCTTGTAAACTAAGCGTATAGCATGACCCTTCTGCTGTTGTAGGTTTGTAGGGGTCAGAAAGGGTAAAATCCTTCCCTAATAAGATAATGGTTCACTTATATTTCCCCATTTCTTGTCGAATGTATATTTTCAATAAAAGAGGATTTTGTTCAAGAGCACAGTTGCATGAGAAATCTGAAGTAGAGCAGTTCAGTTCTGCTGCTGGTTAAAATGGATGCTAAGAGTGAGGCTATGATTATTCAGGCATTGTTGAAATGTGGCATCACACTGCTGCATTGATGAAGGATTAAAATACTTAATACTCTACTGGGAGGAAAACTAGCTCTTTATTTTGGTAAAATGCTAATCAATCAGTGAAATTATGCAGTGAAAGCAAACATTCAATAACACAACCAATAATTCTACCCTACATTATATCAAGACATATTAGGCACCTTTAACAGAAAAGAAGCCTCAACACATTATCTTTTCCCATGATCTGTCTCTCTAGTGAAGCACTATGATTTATGTTATTAAAAGAAATAAATAGATTACTTAAGATAGAGAGCATAAAATTATATGCTTCCAAACTTAATCTGGAGATTTTAAATAAGAGTTTACTAAGAAACATTTAAAAATGAACATGGTCTCTTTTAAACTTCAATAAAACATTCACAAGATCTGTTAGATGAACAATTTATGTGTCCATGTTTTATGCTCTACTTATTTATCTATTTAAAATGTATCCTACCTGGATGGTCTTAGAGTCTCATGCTCAATGAATTATGATGAGAAAGCTAATGTTCCACTGGGAAGCCAGGGCTTCTTGCACATGAACTGAAGATGCTCTAGCAGATTGGTAGCATTCTGTCTGTGGTAGCTACAGGCTACAAGTCAATGTATCATATACCTTTGCTTGTCTTTCTTCCAGTAAGGATGGGAAGCTCCTTGAGAACTACATCACAACAGTGGTTCATTTTCTAGTGAAACCATGTAAATAAAGCAAAGCATAAGAGATATTTACCAAATAAATTAATCACACTCCTCTACTTGTACCATATCACCAGACTTTTTTTTTTTTTTTTTTTTGTAACAAATAGAAGGATGCAAGCATGTATGATTGAAAGAATACTGATTTCTAAAAGGTGTATGGGTACTCCAAATGTTCTAGTCTGTGCCATATCACCATGCTGTTTACATGTATTTTAAACTGTGCTATGGATGAAATGCTTGTGTCTTCCCAGAGTTCATATGTGGAAGCCTACCTTACAGTGTAATGGTATTTGAAGTGGAGAATTCCGGACGTTACTTGATCTTAAAGATGAAGCCCTCATGAATGGGATTAGTGATCTTTACAGAAGAAAGGCCACATTCTCTCTCTCTCTTTCTTTCACCCTCACTTTTTCTTCTCCCTCATGGGAGGAAACTGGAAAGATAGCCATCTTCAAACAAGGAGGAAGCCAAAAGAGGCCCCTCAGATATCAAATCTTCCAGCACCATGATCTTGGATTCCTCAGACTCTTGAATTATTACAAAATAAATGTCTGTTTTTGATGCTACCTGGTGTGTGGAACCATGTCATACTGGCCTGAACAGAATATGATGTTTACCAAAATCGACAATGACATGAGAAATAAACTAGCTTGAAGTAAAACTTGAAGTAAAACTTACCTTCATGCTCATATTACATAAAATCAAATTGAACTGTCTGTGTTTTGATCTGAGCTATATATTTCTCTCAATTCATTTTATAGTGTCTTTTAGAACTTAATCATCTATATGTGGGTTGGTAAGTTGAGCACAGAAGGTCAGATAATAAGGTGATTCTAAAGTTTGGAGTATAATTGTAACCCTTGTTATTTAAGAGGAAAATTACTTTTATCCACAGTTTTTGTTAGAGCTAAACAGATCATTGAACTGTACTTGAATCCCTCTATAAAATATGCATCATTATTATACACAAACTTTACGCTGAGAAGGTTGTACTGTACCACTACCAAAGTTGACATGCAAGGCTAGCTGAATCAGAATGTGTCTCACTGTAGACCATTTGTTATGCTGCTTGACTCCCTCATAAAAACGGGGAATTATTTACTTCATTTCTGTTTATTTAAAACATCTCAGAAGCAATTTGATAGCCAACCATTTTCTACAAAAGGGAAATAGTGACATCTTGTGGAATCCTCTAATTTCATCTCAAAGTCTTAATATTAGTACTCTCAGAAGAAATGTTTTAAAAAATGCATTCTCTTCCTTGAGAACAAATGTAACTTTATGTTGGAAATGACACCTGGTGTATATCTTGTTACTTTATGGTGTTAATATAAGTAACTTATTTCATTTTTAAAGTGAGATCATTGATATTTTTCAGTGACTATCCAGGGCTATTTACTCCCAAAACGAATGATTATTATGAGAGATTTATCCCTCTCTCTTTCTAGCCATCTAAATAACATAGCCTGGGAGTAGTAACAATGTGACATATATAGCACAGTGTGGAGGCTAACACACACAGGCATTTTATGTGAGATCAAGCAACATGTAGGAATAGATAAATTCATTCTATAATATTCAACAGGACTCATCCAGACTTTGATGAAATATTCAAGTATTTATTTAGCATATGATTTATAAAATTAAGATATTGCCAATTATAAATACTGAGCCTCAGATTGGCCACAAATTATAGTATTGAATGAAACATAAGCTAGCCTGCAAGCAATTAGTGTTAAATTTTCCATACTTACCTCTTCTGCAGTGTGGATCAGTTGCAGCTATGGTGAATTGCTGATGCTACCTCAAATAAATCAGAGATCTCCCTTAAGTTACATAGAAATCAGTCTTGAGAGGTGGTTCTTACCTTAGACTTGGATTCCTATAGACTTGAGTTACAGCCCACTGTTTAAAACTTGCCAAGTTTCCCTGTGTTGTAGTACATCTATCAGTGAAGGACAAAACTGTTGTATTAATTGAATAATGTATCTTAAACGTTTTGGCAGATTGACTAGAAAACAACTCTTAATTGTTTCAGATACAGCTCTTCTCTGTTGCTCCTTCTCTGTATTGTATACTGGGGACTTTTTGAGTGGAAACTCTTGAAGGGTATGTCTCACATGAATAGGAGAGAGCACAGCCTCACAGCATTGCAGAACCTGCAGTATATAAGTACTCAAAACTAGATCAAATCCTGGCTCTTCCACTTGCTATGGTGTGATCTTGAGCAAGTTACTTCATTTCTCTGTGACACAGTTTCAGATCATTTATAAAATAGGGATCAAACTTTATCTTACAGCATACAGGTCTATTATGAGGATTAAATGTGTTAATGTATGTAAAGCTCTTAGAGTACTGACTGACACAAGGCAAAAGCCACATAAGCATTAGCTCTTAGTGTTGCATTGTCTAAAATGAAATGGTGATAAAAAGAACATTTGGAAGACTCACTAAAATGATCTTAGGGGTACATGGGGGAAGAATCTATGTTTGACTCCCATAGTAAGAACCGCCCAAAGGAGAGCATCTGAGAGTGTATGTTATGCTAAGGCTACTGATCACTTATCTATTTATGAATACATACACTTAGCTTGAACATGTAATTCATTTTCCCTTCTTAGATAGAATCTCAGTTTGAGTTTAAATTATGTTCTCTGCTGGGACCCAGACATGGTTGGATATTTCCAGTCAACTGGAAGAGAAGGTTCAGTTTGGCCTGTTTGTGTAAGGAAGTAAAATATATCTCAGGGACTAGCTCTTCCTAACAGAAAAAAAAGATTTTCATAGAAAAATTTTCCCAACAACAAAGCCCGAGATCTCTAAGTGGACACATGAGTCTGTATTACTAGAGTGATTTCTAGTCCACTTCTTGGATTATCATTTGCTGGTTGTTTTGTTTTGTGTTTTGCTTTTTTGTTATTGTTTATGTGTTCTGTATATTCTAGGCTGGCCAGAAACGTACAGTGTTCTTGTGATGCACTTCTTAACTGCTAGGATTATAGGCGTGTGCCATTAAATCCAGATTTCTACTGTCCCTTTTACATGGCTTACGTTTAAGGATGGTGAAGAACAAGTCATCAGTAATACTTTAAACCTGTAAGATGAAGAAAGTCAAAGACAATCTTATTTTATAGTAAGGTAATACAAAAAAAAAAGGAAAACATAGTGACAATAACCTTGTCATCTACTCCAAGATTCACTTGCTAATCTCTACCTTTAGATAGCAACAAGAGGAGCAGTGGCATTCAAGCTCAAGTAAGGACCATCCTGAAGAGGAGGAGAGCTGGGCTGATGAAATGGCAGGTAGACAGTAGCAATGGGAAAGACTAGCTGAAGCACACCTGAGATGCCACAGAGGCTCTGAATGGGTAAAACTTTGAGCAAGACTGCAGATACTTGAAAGAGAAACAGAGTCAGAGGCAGAGAAATAGAATTCATATTTATATTTATTTTATCCAAGCTTACCAAAAAGAGAACACTTAGTAACTATTGGCCAGTGTAGAGAAAACAGAGAAGAGAAGGAAAAGTAGGATAAAAAGCTAGTGCTATCTAACCCACAAATACTTGGCTTGGAACTCCGCAAAACTTCTGACCAGCCACAGTCATGTAGGTCTCTATAAATCTGCCTGCTTTCTGCCATTTGGGTCCATTCTTCAATTCTTTTATGAATGAGACTAAAATACTCTAAGGGACCCTCTTTCCCCTGCAGGCCAAAACTATGGACATATGATGTCTTACTTTAATTAAGAGAAAAAATGACCTACACTAAGAGTATGTGAAGGTGCTTTGCAGACAATGATAGACTGGCAGCATCATTTGAAATATTCTGGAAAAAAAATCCATTTTGTACCCTTTGTATGTTCAGAATGCAGCATTATCAGAAATATTCAGAAATTTTAAAAAAGAGTAAGTTTGTGTTTTCTTATATTTCCAACTGCCTTTGACATCAATGAACTAGGTATTATTGGTCAATTTCTAGAATATTCTCAAGTCTAGGTTCCTTACCTATTGTTACTTATGCTTTCATTCATGATAGATTCACTAATTTTTGAGCTCCACATTTTCACCTACCTTGTACAAAATTGCAAATATTGTATTCCTTGTGTTCAAGGTACTTACTCTTGTAGAGAAATCACAGACAAGTGCAAACTATGTAAAACCAAGATTGTGTGGGTGACTCTTGGACTAAGTTTCTGAAGAATGATAGAAGTCTTGAGAGCATTCAGCATGAGCAGTATGTACATAGTCATGGAGGCATGAAATAGCATGCTACACTTGAGAAATTGTTAGGAATTCTGTACTACTACCTAAGGGTATACTTGAGGGGACAGGGAGGGACTTAGGGTGGGAGACAGAAGTCAAAACTGTGGTCTATTACCTAGATTCTCCATTCCATACCAAGGTTTTATTCTTAACTGTTGCAAATGCTCATGACTTATGAAGTATATCTGATTTCCTCCAAGAAAGCTGCTATCAGATGATAAAAATTGCTTGCTTAAGGAAAACCCCATCTCTGGGGACAACCCAAATGTAATGATGCACAAATATGAAGTAGGTCAGTTTAGCACTCCAACTTTAGTGCGCCTCTGAGAACTCTTATCCAAACTTTAGAGCTTTTCCAAGCTGCTATGGTTTGATTATTTACCCTGCAACTCACCTGTTAGAGCCTTAACCCCCAGTGCATCAGTGTTGAGAGGTAGAACATTTCAGAGATAGTTATAAAACCAGACTCAATCCCTCTCTTTTGTTGATGCTAACCATTTGACTTTCTCCCCAGTTGTAATATAGTAACATAGCCCTCAACAGATGCAGCTCCTGATGTTGGACCTCATCTCCATAGCTGTGAGAAGTCTCTCTTCTCTGTAAATTATCCAATATGTGTATTCTCTTATACAGAATGAATGCACACACATATGATTGCCTAAGGGCTGGTTTCAGTCATAATCCTACTCATGAGTTCCCAATTTATCACTGTGTTTCTGAAGTGTTGATCCCAGCGGAGTCCCAGGTAAACTTGCTCCATAGTCCATTTCCTAGAAAAGCTAATCTTACATGCTCATTTTAGAATATGAAAGAATATCGCAATTCTCCCCTTTTAAATGGAATTTTTGCAAATTTCATATAACATATTTTGATCTTATTTAGATGCCCTCCTCTATCTACACTTCCTCTATTATTCTTGCCCAATTTTATGCATTTTATTATATATAAGACCTGTGGAGTCAAATTTGTGTCCAAATATCCTTCAGTATGAATCCATGCAACCTAATGGTTAATCTAATAAGAGTTCAATCCCTACAAAATACTGACTTTCCCCTTCACAGCAGCCATCCATTTCCAATAACGCCTCAGGTAGTATTGGGACTTCTTGCCAACTTCCCCACTTCTATGTTGGGATTGTGTGTGGCTTGAGCTTATGTGGCACTTGTCCAGGCTGTTACCATTGCTGTGACTTCGTATGAGTAACTTCCCAACTGTCTGGAAAAGTTTTCTTGGGATCATCCATCACTTCTGGCTCAGAATCTTTCTGCCCCCTCTTACACAATAATCCCTGAGTCTTTGGAAGCAGAAGTTTGATAAAAGGTGTTCAGGGATAGTCACATTGCAGTCTCTTACTCTGTACATGTTGGTCAATTCTGGGTTTCTATGTTAATAAGGATGCTTCTCTGGTTGAGAGTTGAGAGATGAAAGAATGAAACAGTGGAGGGACAACATTTATTTAAAAACAAACAAACAAACCAAAAATGCCAGAAACTTTGTCAGAACCGAAAGCCAAGAGTCTCCCAAGTGCTCTGTAAACTGAATAAGGAAGTTCTACACATGCAAACCACTGAGAAACTTCAAGTTAATAAGTAAAAGGAGGTTACTGAAGACATCCCAGAAGGAAAACAGAGCAATCTGTGTTGCATTTATGCAAATGGTTCATCTTGTAGCATAAGGACAACTTTGGTTATTAATGAACAATAGTGCAATGAGCCTGCAAAACATACAATACAAAAAAGCATACAGTACAATACGAATAAGGCATCCTAGGGATTCTCAGATTTACAGAAGAATAAGTAGATCTTGAAAATCCATCAAAGACCCATGTGCAAGGCCTTGGTCAGCAGCCTGGAGCACTGTGGGTAAGTGTTAGGCCATTAGGAGTTGGGGTACAGTGAGAAGAAGCTTGATCACTATAGAATGCAAATGGAGGTGACAACTTGGACCCAGTCCCTGCCTCTGTATTGCTTTTTTCTTCCAGTTACCATGACGGAAACAGCTTTGTACCACCACATGCCCCTCCCCTGGTGTGCCACCTAGATTGACACCTGTGAAGGCCAAATCAGCTTCTCCTCTTTTAAACTGATTGTGCTAGCTATATTGTCACAGTTCAGGAAACAGTAACACAATTAAGTTTCGAAATCTTTATTTTTCATATATCCTTACAAAGGAAGCCACAGGTAGAAATACTCTATCAAAAATGGAGGACTAGAATAATAAAGTGGGTTCTCTAAGACTAAGGAAAGAGATAAACAGACTTTCTAGGCCCACAGCTACATCAACATGGAAACTAACAAGCTGATGACTTCTAAGAATGAGGCAGGAAGACTGAGTTCAAGGCCTGCCTAGGTTGCAAAGTGATTTCAAGGCCAATGTAGGCAAGTTAGGAAGCCCCTGTCTCTTTCTTAAAATTATTAAAAGAGCTGGAGGTTTGGATTCATGGTAAAGGGCTTTTCTGACATGTGTGAGGTCATAGGTTCAATCCCCATCACTAGAGGAAAAAACAAACAAAAAAGGAAACAGATGTGTAGAGATTTACCAATTCATTACAGGGGTGGAAGTCTTATAGTTTTGATGCAAAGTTTAAGGATGAATACACAGAAAGTACCTAGGAGAAATAACAAAAACCAAAGGACAAACTTAGAGAAGACATTATACAAGAAGATAGTATGTGCATGCACATATATGTAATCATAATACTGCATTTGATTCAGCCACAATTTATTTAAAGGAACTGTGTCTGAAACATTTATTTTAACCATAAACTCTTACATGACATAGTTGAACCAGAGGGGGTGAAAGAAGTGCGGTAGTCATGCGAAGCCTGGTGTTCTCCTGAAGTTGTGAGGTTTGTTTTCTTTGTTTCATTTCATTGTTTAAAGTAGAACACGCACGATATTTAGAAACAAAAGAAATACCAAAAGAAAGAATGAACATATTCCCCAGAGTTTACCTCTGAGGACCAAGAATTAAGGTGAGGCAGAAGAGACCAGCGCAGGCTTTAATTACAAACCTGGCAGTATTATTTGCCTATATAATTATATTGTGTGTGTGTTGTGTGTGTGTTGTCTGTATGCAATATGTTGATTAATATTTCTTTTCAAAAAGGAGAAATTGTTCTGTTTTTGTTACCCTAACATCTCTTCTCTAGCTTATAGTGCTCCTTATATCCTTTAGGGATTTTTGTCCTGAAACAGCAAACAGCAGTTTATCTCCACATGGCTAGACATCAGTATACTTTAAATGAGACCTCATATTCTTCCTGAGGTTTTTATGTGAGGACTGAAGTCTCAAAGTTCATTCAATCACACGTTATACAAAATTTCTCCCTTTCCTTATTTGATTGTCTTTCTTTGTCCTCAGCAGAGTGTTCGTCACAATTTAAGATTTAAGATTATTTTGGGGGTATAGGCTGAATGATTCACATCAACCTTATCAGCCTCCGAATATTGTGATCCTATAAAAGCAATAAGGATCAAATTAACTTTCCTAGAAATTAAACATAACATTTCACATTTCATATAATTTGATATTTTCCCCCATCTATGTGATTTTTCAAGTCACCTCCCCTGTGTATGGGGTTTAATTTAGGCATCTTTTTCTCCTTCTTCTCCTCTTCCTCCTCCTCCTCCTCTTCCTTCTCCTCGTACTTCTTCTTTTTGACAGAATCTCCAGCTGGAACTTGCTACGTGGCCTCTTTTTCACAGAGATTCCTCTGAGATTAAAAGCATGTGCCACCATGCCCAGCTAGTTTCATTAAAAATTATTTTTAATGAAGGTTTTTACATTTATCTCAATTAAAGCAAAACTTATTTAAGGTTCCTAACACTAAATATATAAAAAAAATGTATTTATTTCTCGAATTGTTCCCAGCAGACATTATCTATCTCTTCCAAATGTGCATCACTCAAATTTGATGACTGTAGTTTCATATAAAACTTGAATAAAAACAGGTACAACACCAAACCTAGCAAGGCAAGTCCTTCAGCCACACGAAGATTCATTTCAAGTTAAACGTCTGACAGCTACCGTCAAGTCAACATTGTGCAACTGTCATAAGTTCAGATCTGGCTCCGATATACCAGGTAGATGAGAGCTCTCAATTTTAACTGTTTTAAGACAGTTGCTAAGAAGATGAACTGGTATAATTAAATAAAGGCTTTCATTTCTGCGATTCATTATTATGAAACAACTCTCAACGTTGCTAGCTCACTAGATATTCAAAGTCATGTCGCTTCACTGGTCACTTAGTTTGTAGATTTTGATTTTTGACTTCTGACTTCCAGCCCTAGTCTCTAGAACTAGGTCAGTATCTTGGGATGTGTTATTATTATTATTATTATTATTATTATTATTATTATTATTTTAATGCAAGCTGGTAAACCAAAGTGTTTTAGCCTTATTTGCATGCCCTGTAATTCCACCTGAATCTGGGACGATGTAGTCTTGGATGTCATGCCACAGACTTTTAAATTGCAGTGGGCAATTCTTGCTCTCTGCAGGCCCAGCTATTCCCACTGCCTTCTGACAACTGACTGAGGATACAGCTTTAAGCCTTTGATATTCCTAGGCAAAGAGTCTGTGCTTTGACATTTGCATTTATCTCATTATGTTTGATTGGCATATTGAGATCCATAAGCTTGTGGTTAATATATTGCCAAGGATTCTTAATTAAGCTGGTTGTGCAAAAAGGCATCAGAGTCTCCGGAGAAATGTATAATCTTTGCCAGTCATTCACTTTGAATTTGCCTTGCTGCCCTGGTGGCACAGCAGCCTGTCACACTACAGGGAGTGTTGGGGGCTTGACATAACAACTAAAGGCTTTTCTAACCAGCACTGCCATTTGAGTTGGGAGGAAAGGGAGACTGTTACAATAGAGAGGGGAGATGAGCAGAATATCAAAGTCCACATTCCCTATGAGCAAATAAAATTGAAGAACAAAATACACGATGGGCAAAGCTGCCAGTAGCCATACCCTAAGGAATTATTAAACACTAATATGTTTATTTTCTATTTGCTTTTCTCTTATTAGCCTTTTCATAAAATTGATATTTTAAGAAGCTGAGACAAAAATAAAAATATATAAAAATAAAAATCTCTGCTGATTTGCTATCACCTTCAAATCCTCTCTGAAGACGTGCAGATTGTTTCTGAAACTGGTATTATCAATAGTCCTTGTGAACTTGAAGGAAATACAAATCCCAAGCTCCACCCTAGACCTATTGAATCAGAGCCTTTAGACACAGGGCCCTTAAATCCGTGTTGTAACAAGCTTTCCAGATGTTGTGATGCACAGTTAAGTTTCAGAGTCACTGTTTCAGGGGAATTTCTTAAAAAGATGATCAAGGGCTTCAGAGCAAGGTGAGGAAAATTCATAAGCACAGGTGACGGTGCTTCCCAGCAGGCCCTGCCTCATTCTACATCCATGGCTGCCATTGCATTGGTGTGTCCTTTGTGGCCAATCCCCAGACGACCCCAGAGCCTATCAGATGTCCTCAGGAGTTACTTCAGGAGTCAGTATTCCCACAGGAGAGACATGATACATCTATGAGCCCCCAAGACTTGTCATTTGTGGAGATAACTTCTATCTCCTGCTGTCCCATGACCAGGAGTCTTAAGAGAACATGAATTTTGTTGACTGAAGACAGTGTGCATTCGTCTTTTTCTCACTGTCCTTTCCTGTCCTGTTAGGAATCCTGCAGCCGTCCCTTTATTACATTCAGTAGGATGCTGCTGTTCAAATGTGGGTCATGCAGTGGTACTACACTGATAGGTGTGATGCTCTGCTGCTTTCCTCATACCCTGCTGATGTCAAATGATGCTGGTCTCAGTTCTGTTCCAAACCTCTAGGCAATTCTTCCCTGGCACAAGATATCTGAGACATCTCAGCTCTGCCACACCCACTGAGATTCCATTAATACAGAATTGCATATTAGGCATTAGTCTAAGAAAGGTTCAGTGACATTTCCTTATATGTGATATTCACCAAATAACCCTATGGCATGCACTTTGAACATTAATTGCACTACTTGGAGGCATTTGAGTACATGTTGAAGCAAATGCATTTAATTCTTTGGACCTGTGGACTCCTAACTTACTTCCCTTTTCGCTAGTCATTTTTAATATGCCTGATGTTTACCAAACAACTGCAGAACTATGTTCTGGCCACAGGTTTGTTTTTTTTTTTATTTTGCTGCCTTTAGTCACTTTTGGTTTCTTAGCAGAAGCAAATACAAGGGTAAAAGTCAGTGGAAAGCAGGTTTAGGTTCATTCTGTTCCCTTCACACATACTGCCAAAGATCCCTGCGTGTACTTCAGGCAGGGAAGGAGTTTCTGTTCTGATTTGGAATACCATAACTCAAACAGCTACAGTTCAGCCACCCCTAAGACTGCTGACTTGTCCCCTCCCTATATTTACTGTCAAATGGAAGAACTGACAAATACCAACAGGGCTCTAGTGCCTGCACCTGGCAAATTATTTTTAGCTTGTCAGAAAATCCAGGGATTGCTTTTGCTTGGTGTTGGCATTGTTCAGTGTCTGTTCCAGTGCCTTTGCATGACAATCATCTCATAGAACATTCTGTTGGAAAGGGTGGAGACCACAGGTGAAGCCTGGGGCTTTTAGTATGAGACTCTAGTCTTCTGATGACATTGGAATGCTTTCTTCTTATGTGATGACACAAACCTTTTGTAGATAAAGGAGGTGGGGAATGTTTAATGTGTATCTAGCATGGTTAGTTGTCATTCTATTTAGGTGAAAAAATGATGCACTGGAGGGCTATTTCATGAAGTCACATTGCTGGACTCAGCAAGCACTGACCCTGCCCTCAGGAAGCTTATGTCCCTTATCACCAGTTAGGAAAATAAAGAGATTCAGTTCCTGGTCTCTTTGATTGTAGGCATGATTTTCTCTCTGCATATTTACAAACACACTTAGATGTAGTCAGCCTTCCATAGCCCCATGTTCCACATCTATGAATTCAACCTAGTGTTAATGGAAAATATTCAGATAAAAACAAATTGTTTCTGAACATGTACAGCTGAATACTGTTCACGGCATTGTTCCTTCAACAAAACAATTATTTATTTACATGGCATTTTCATTGTGTTCGTTCTACAAGTAATTTAGAGATGATTTAAAATATATGAAAGGGTGTGGTTAGGTGTTATAAAATGTTACGCCATTTTATATAAGGAACCACAGTGTCCATGGACTTTGTCCTCAGAGATGTGCGAACTGCTATGCTCAGAGCTGTTCCACATTGCTCTGAGTCCTGCAGGAGGCAGTGTTAGTGACTGTGACTTGGAACAGGAGCCTAGGACTCCTGTCTGATCATGTCTATGGCATCATCAAAGTGAACTGGGACACTTTTCAGAAGGGAAAAATTTTTCTAAAAATCTAGTAACAAGCTGGGCATAGTTGCAATTGCCTTTAATCTGAACACTCAGAGGCAGAGGCAGGAAGAGCTCTGTGTGATGGAGGTCAGCCTGATTTACACAGCAAGTTCCAGGTCTGCTGGGGCTACAGGGAGACCCTGTCTCAAGACATAAAATAAAATAAAAGATCTAGTAATAAAAGAGCATCACTTAGATTAGAACAATGCAAACATGATTGTGGAATCACATGTAATCTCACTGCTCAGAAAAAGAGTTGCCAGTGTTTTGTGTAACTCTGTATAAACACAGCTATAAACAAAATGTGAATGACAGTGAATATGTGGCCTGGGTCTGCTTTTTCAATCTGAGTCCTTTTCATGTCAATAAAATTATAATAGTTATATAATATTCCATTATTTAATCAAACAATTTTTAACCAAGACATATAAAATATGTTCTAATTTCTACTAATTTCTAAACAATATTTTATTATTTTTATTTTATGTGTATGTGTGTATTGCCTGAATGTAAGTAAGTGCACCTGTGTCGTGCAATGTCTATAGAGGACAGAAGAGGCTGTCGGATCCCCTGGAACTGGAGTTATGGACAGTTGTTAGCTGCCATATGGGTGCTGGAATTCAAACCTGTGTCTTCTGCAAGAACAGCCAGTGTTCTTAATTGCTGAGCCATCTCGCCAGCCCCATAATTTCTATTAATTTTAATAGCCCTAGTACTAATGTTATTATATATGGTTTTTGCCATTATATCTGCTTATTTCCTTTGGGTAAATACCTGGAAACAGATAAATACCAGGTCAATTTTCACTTGGTCATTTAAGGCTTCTTGGTTTCCCAGTGCCAAACTATTTTCCAGAATTACGCCAATTCAAATTCTTCCCCAGAAAATTTTAATAGGCTCTAAAAAGGTAAGTACTTTTGTCAACATTTTGTACAGAACATTAAAGTACCTTATAAGTAAAAAATGATAGGTTTTTAAAGGCCTGTTCCTTCAAACTGACATTTTTAAACATTCTTTTCTGTGAATGCAAAATATAAATGATATAAAGGCTGTACTATGATAAAAACAAATGATTTCTGAAGCTGGGCGTGGTGGTGCATGCCTGTAATCCCAGCAATTGGGAGGCAGAGGCAGGCGGATCTCTGTGAGTTCAAGGCCATCCTGGTCTACAAAGTGTGCTCCAGGCCAGCTGGGGCTAAGGAAGACCCTGTCTCAAAAAAAAAAAAAAAAAAAAAAAAAAAAAAGATTTCTAGTTATAGTCAGCTTGACCGGGGGGGACTTATGAAAGCTCAGCTTTCAAGCACCACAGTCTGCCTCTACTCATATTCCTTACTTTCTATCACACCTTTCTTTCTTCAGGAGAATATCCTTTCTTAGTCCTTCTGATCCTCATGAGTGTTTATTCAAATTGGGTCTCTTCTCTACACAAAGAGCCAGATAACATGACCTATGGCAGGGCAGTTCTATGTGGTCTATGACTCTGACAGTGCCAAGAGGAATATTTCCTCAGATTTTTCTCTGGCACTCACAGGGGCTCCAAAAGAATGTGTCAATGCTGGAGGAAGCCATCCTGGCCACCACACATTCTGCCAGCAGAACAAAGAGAACTCCAGCAGGTTTCCAAGAGCAGCCACAATCAACATTGGCTTCATTTATAAAATTCTTATTTCACAATAAAACAATTCACTCCACCTTAATTTGGTTCAAATTTGTTGTAGATTTCTTGACATTTTAAGCAAAAGGATCCACTTCAATATACAGTTCCAAATTATTCTATAGAGTTTGGATATAGAAAATCTTAAGCCTAGCCAGAATCATATTGAGTAGAGTTTGATTCAGGCAGTAGTAGGAAACTGTTTGTTTAGAACTATGTGTCTAAGGAATGGAACTGGTTCCCACATTATTGAAAAAAGATAGTGTAGAAATGTAGCCATTAAGCCTTAAACGCTTTGTGCCTGATTTCTATAGAGATGAAGTAAGAGAATACCATGTTATGGTGTTCCATGTTGGCCACTGAGGTGGGAAGGATGGCATGAGTAGAAAACACGGCCCTCACTTCAAAGACTCCCTAGTTTGCTTAATAATCTCAATATGAATTAAAGTCCAGGCCTTGAGAGATGGCTCAGCGGTTGAGAGAACTTGATGCTCTTCCAAAGAACCCCAGTTTGATTCCCAGCCCCATGTCAACTGGCTCACAATTGCCTATAACTCCAGCTCCAGGAGTTACAATCCAAAGCCTCTTTTGGCCTCCATGGGAATCCACACACATGTGACAAACATCCTAGAAAGTGATCAAAGTAGCCTGCACTTCAAAAACATGTTTTAATGATACAAGCTACTTATAAGACTACATAGCATCAGTACATTTACCCTTTAAACTGCAGTTGATGTCAGGCATGTCATGATGCCATGTAGTAGGAAAATATACAATACTGAAAACAGGAATGAAATAAAAGTCAAGAGCCCGTCTGTGATCTTGGGCTAATACAACCATCAAGGTGGCTAAAAATAGGAATTGAGAAAGATATTTTAAGCAAACAACAGGGGACTGGTGCAGTGACACTAATAAAACTATTGAGCATGTATGTGTAAATTAACACCTTGTAAAAGATGTACACTTTTTGAAAAGCATATATAGCAAGAATATTGCTGTCCCTACCCAGCCACACCTGAAACACACTATACAAATCAAAGTGTCTTCCCTCTTATTTTGAGATATGACATTGACTTTATGGAAGTTATGTTGCTATTAATTATAAATTTACCGTTTCTTTTTCAACTTTATATGAAACATAATCATTGTGTATGTGTTCTTCTGTGTGTTGACATTAAACCTAAGAGATGTTGCCGAGAGCTGGAGTTTGTTTGCTTTCATTATGATGTAATTTCCACATATTCTAACCACCCCAGGCCTCACAGTACTGCTAAACCTGGGTCTTCCATGCATCTCTCCTAGCACTGTATTAATCTCTGTCAGGACAGCCCTACAGGAATACTGAAGGAAAGGGGATTTTCCTCCTGGCTCCAGTATGTTTATTCTAACTCCTGGGTCACAGCTGCCAGCAGCACTGGGACCATCCAGGAACACTTGCTTTTCAGTGACTTCCGCAGGGCCCTGAGTTTTCAAGTCATTTTCAAGGAGTATCAGATCACCTGAAGGAAGCTTACTGAGATCCATGAGCACACAGGTGGCTTCTCTTTTCCCAGCGCTGGCTTGTGGCACTGAGGAATTTAGAAGCGGTGGTTACAGCCGTACCTTCTTTATGAGGTCTGACCCTTCTCATGCTATAGGCAACCGTCTTCCAAGTCTCTTCCCTCGCTGGTCACCACTTCTCGGTGCCCTATATCCACTGTTCCTTTAATGGGATGGCGAATCGCAATGTAGAGTTCTTTTTACTAACCCTGAGATTTTATACTAAGTTTTCAAATTAATTATAATGTAGGGCTTCTTTATTCTTGACTAATAGTGGATTTTATTTTTGTTATTTGTTCATTGTATTGCTTCCCCTAAAGAACGATTTGTGGTTTTATCTTTCTTCTCCACTGTATTTATTCTTCTCTATAAATAGCTTTTGGACATTAGAGCACCTTTCTTTTTCTACTTTGTTTGGACTTCTTTTATTCCTCTTTTTCTGTCTTCCAAGATAGATGTTTCATTTGTCATTTTGTATGTTTGCATGTAGTACCCCAAACCGCACCCAGGACCTTGTACATGCAAAGCAAGCACTTGTCACTGACCTACATCCCCAGCCCAGTAACTTCCATTGAGCCTTCATTTATAATGCATTTGAGGCTATAAACTGCCCTTTAAGAAAGTATAGTTTCTTTATGGATTTTCTATACATAATATTCTGCTATGTTATTACTTTTTTAGCTAATAAGAGATTTAACTTCTAAATATTTATTATTCCCTCATTATTTTCAAAATCATTGGCTTTTAATATTTATTCACCTTTTATACTATGAATATTGATAACAATTATTTGAAATTTTTTAGCTTCTATAACTCAACAAATGGGCATTTCTATACCTTGAGACTTATTGAATGAATAGCTTTTTTTAAAAGATATATTTATTTTTTCAACTCTCCTAGCCTGCTCTCCTACCCTCAGGCCTCTCTTGGGGTAAGTCTATCGTGGAGCCCTCCCATGCCTTGACCCCCCGGCCTCATTCACCCTTCCATCTCCCCCACTGTTCTCGACTCCTAGTTTGGACCCTGCGCCATTCCTAGTCTTGGGTCCCCAGACACCTGGGGAACAAATCCTCCTTCCTGATCTTTTTCACCCAGACCAACTTAGTGCCTTCCTTGGGCCCCAGGAGCACTGCTTCTGGACCTGGCCCCGCCCTCACCTCCCTCTACTTCCCTGGTCCTGCAACACCCGACAGCCTCTTTCTGGGGCTGACAGCCTCTTACTGGGGGCTCCGAGGCTTACCTTTACTCTCCCTGATCCTTTGCATACAGTACAACCCAGCTACTCAATCCACTCCCTGGGAAATCTTGGGGCTTCTTCCCTCCCCATCTGCTTTTG
>NW_008332654.1:2361996-2362442 GCF_000622305.1 Nannospalax galili | reverse complement strand
GAAAGAAGAAGGACCTCACATGCTCATGGATTGGAAGAATTAATATTTTGAAAATGACCATCCTATGAAAAGTCATTTATAGATTCAATGCAATCCCAATCAAAATACCCATGACACTTTTCACAGAATTGGAAATAACTATTCTAAGATTCATATGGAAGCACAAGGGACCCCGAATAGCCAAAACAACCCTCAGAACTAAGAGCAATGCTGGGGGGATTACTATATAAGATTTTAAGCTCTACTACAGAGCTATAGTCATAAAAACAATATGGTACCGGCATAAAAATAGACCCATAGACCAATGGAACAAAATTGAAGACCCAAATATGAGTAATTGCAATTTTAGCCGCCTGATATTTGACAAAGGGGCCAAGAACATTGACTGGAGGAAAGACAGTATGTTCAGCAAATGGTGCTGGCAAAACTGGATCTCCACTTGTAGA
>NW_008332654.1:2359514-2360033 GCF_000622305.1 Nannospalax galili | reverse complement strand
GTCCTTAAACACCCAAAAGGGAAGTATAACCAAAGATTAAAGGGGCCAATATAATTTCATAAGAGCATACATATATGTAGCTAAAAGTTACTTGACAAACAGCAAAGCCAGACAGGTAATACCTTCAGTCATGTTGTTGGCCAGGTTGGATAAAGGCTCTTCAAGATAGTAACCCAGCATACTACTGGAAAAATGAACAGCAGACCCCAATTCTATCCAAAGGAATACTGACAATGGATTGCCATAGATGAGGAACAGCTGATCCTCCTGGAACAGGGACCTCTGGCTGACTAGAATTACCAGAAGGGCAGATAGGGGGGGATGGATGGGGGTGCTGACAGCACAGTGGACAGTGGCAGGGATGGCAGAGTATGGAGGCTCTAGTGGGAGAGGAATGCTGTCTATCTGACAAGTTTATATTCATGCTCAGGTGCCAAGGAACTCAGAAAGTAAGCGACTGTGACCTGTAATAGTCATATATAGAGAGATTAGAAATGCATGTGAAAACGTCTCAATGTC
>NW_008332654.1:2348945-2359355 GCF_000622305.1 Nannospalax galili | reverse complement strand
TACTTGCGTCTTAAAAAAAGAATTAGTTAACCAACATATATATATAAAATGAAATTTGTAAAAATTCAATAAAAATATTTAAAAAGCAGAAAATGAACTAAACTAACCAGTAGGGAATAGCACAGGAGTTACTATTTTAGTTACTCCCCTTCCAATCATTGCTTTCAAAAGTCAAAGTTCTAGAAAAGAGCATTGTAACCATTTAGTATAATTTCTCTTTTGTGGCTGGAAGCAGAGTTCCATAGTCAACTCATTCCAGGATCCAGATCATTAGCAAGCTGTCCTGTGGACATATTCATCAACTTCTCTTTACACACAAAGAACTAACAACTTTTTGAAACCTTTTACCTCTGTTTGCTGGCAAAATTCATGTTAGCACAGAAGAAGTTGAAAGATAGCTGAAGTTTGCTTTGAGAAGCCTTATATTTCTTCTTTCGGGTTTCTTTCTACCCCTAGTCCTAAATGGCATTCTGCTCCAAGTTCTCCTTTCAAATGACATGTTGGGCAAAACATTTTCACAGCCCTCATATGCATCTACTACAGGGAGCAGATAAGCATTTAATACATATGTGTGTTAATATAGAGGATGCTTACAGCCATCTCTCACATTTGGAAACATAAGCTAGCCAAAGAAAAGGTTTAACTCATTACCTCTTATAGGTGAAACCAATTTCAAATCAATACAAAAACCTAGAATGAACAAAATTCTTTAGAACAATGAATGTGTTTAGATACATCAAGTTACCATGGCAGGAAATGAGGATATGTTTTCCAGCAAGAGGAAAATATTTTAAAGGTGTTTTCTGAACCATTGTTTGTAGCTACACTGCCTTTTTCTTCCTGTCAGAAGTACAACAGTAATAATATCCTCATCATTATCACCAGCAATGATTGAAATTCATGTGGTCAAATACTTTTCAAACACTCTTGCATTAAATAAAGTCTAATTAAAAAAAAGATATATTTATTTTTATTTTATGTGTAACAGTGAGTGCCTGTGTATATGTGTGTGTGTGTGACTCCCACAGATGTCAGAAGAGGGCATCCAATCCCCTGGAACTGGAGCTACAGAGAGTTATGAGACATCATGTGGGTGCTAGGTCCTCTGCAAGAGTTCTGAATGTTCTTAACTGTTGAATCATCTCTCCAGCCCCTGCATATGTTTTTACGTTGATATATTTTCCTGATGAATTTAATCTTTTCATCAATATGAAACCATTCTCTTCAAATCTCTCAATGTATTTTGTTTGTGACTTTATTAATAATGTTACTATAAGTTTCCCGTGGATTAATATTTTACTAGTATATATTTCTTATTTCCACAGTTTTAACTTTTCCCTATCCTTGGGAGTTAGATATTTCTCTTTTAAATAGTAAAAATGTATTTTCAATAATTCACCAAGAAAAATTTTGTATTTATAACTCAGTATCTCTCTATTTTCATTTATATAAATATTGATAATTTGGAGCTTAACTCTTTTCATATATTTATCCTTTAAATATACATTCTGTTTTTCATTTTCTTTTGTCTACTTTAGTGCTGCTAAATACATTCATCATTTTCCTTTTTTCTCTTCTGAGTCCATCTTTTAGTGGTTAAGAATAGAAATTCAAGCACCTATACAGAATGAAATTAATCAAAACATTTAGCTGGTTCAACGATTACTCAAAGGCCTAAGGAAACTTTAGCATCACCTTGTTCTTCTTGAATCATCTTTTACATTTTCCCCGTTGTTTTGAGACATTATACGAAAATTCAATAAGCAATAATCATAACTGACAAATATTCATTTAAATTTTATAAGTATATTTTTTCCTCTTAATTCCATTTTGCATCTCACAACTTCAGTCAGGAATCATTTTCATTATTCCTAAACACTTTTAGAATATCCTTTACAGAGACCACTATTAAGAATTACTTTAGGGGCTAGAGAGATGGCTCAGTGGTTAAGAGCACTGGCTGTTCTTGCAGAGGACCCGGGTTTGGTTCCCAGCACCCACATGGTGGTTAACAACCATCCATAACTTCAATTCCAGGTGATCCAATGCCCGCTTCTGACCGTTGTGGGCACTGTACAACGCAGATACTCTTACATACATGCAGGAAATACATATAAAATTTTTCCTTAAGTATGTTAACTTTTCCCCATAGAAATCACAGATGTTTTATAACCTCTAGATGATTATGTAATCTCGATGAGATCCTGTTGTTACTGCCTTGGTTCCTTTTTGCCTGTTTATCTTTGGCAGAATTATGAGTATTCCGTTGTTCAGAGTTTTCCTTATGGATTCCTTAACGCCTAGAGTTACTCTCCATGCTCTACCAGGGCATCCGATGGCATCCCTAGCTGAGGATAGCCTTAACCCCGGGAGAAAAAGATAAAGAGAAATATGAAAATGTAGATATTTCTCTTTCTTTTCTAGATTATCCTGTTTCACTGCTCCACAAGTCATACTTTAAATTTTTTTTATTTATTATTTTTATTTTATGTGTACGAGTGTGTTGCCTGCATGTAAGTGAGTGCGCCCGTGTCGTGCAATGCCACAGAGGAGGTCAGAAGAGGGTTTTGGATTCCCATGGAACTGGAGTTAAGGATGGTTGGTAGCTGCCATGTGAGTACTGGGAATCGAACCCGGGTCCTCTGCAAGAGCAGTCAGTACTCTTAACTGCTGAGCCATCTCTCCAGCCCCAAGGCATACTTTTCCTACATTTGGGGAAAAGATCGCTATAGATTTAGTAATAGATTGACTTAACCTCAGAGTGAGGCTTTTTCAGCTCCCGGTTGAATATGAGAAGAAGTCTCTGGAAAAAACTTTGAGAGAGAGACAGAGAAATAGAGACAGAGAGAGGGAGACAGAGACAGTCAGAGACAGAGAAACAGAAGCAGAGAGACAAAGAGAGGAAGCTAGAGAGAGGGAGTCAAAGAGACAGAGAGACAGAGGCAGAGAGAATAACAAAACCTCGGGTTTAACTTCACTTCTGTTTTTCATATTTCAGAGGCCCAGGTATGTGTCATTCCTGTATCCTCAGCAAGAAACAAATACTATCGGTGGTGATCTGGTATCTTTTTGTATTCACTCTCTTTATTTTTTAGGTTTTGACTTTTCCAAAATATTTACCATGTGCCATGGCATCAGGAACACACACATACACACACATGTACATGCTTTGTGAACTGCCACTTTTTAAAACCATTTTTAGCAAGAAACATAAATCCAAATAATCTACCATGTCACGCCCTAAAACAGTGCTCAAAGCACTTTAGGAAGCTGAACTTATGGAGGGCGAGAGGATTGCTTTCTCCCCAGGCCTGGCCTAGCACGAAGCAGTGATTCTGTGTGACAGCTGCTCTGAAGAACCAACCCTTCTGGTGTATGTTGTTCTGAAGTAAAGAATATCATACATTAATCATTCACAGATCTATAGCCACCTTTTATGAATGGGTTTATTTATAATAAAGCTTATCTTTGACCTGCAGACCTGCATCTTAGTTCTCAATTTTCCCCCAAAGTTATTCGATAAGATAACTAAGATATCCCACTATTCTCCCACTCCTGGACCAGAGAAACACACACTATGTAAAAATTACATTTCCATTTAGTCATAGGTTAAATATATATGAGAATTTATGAAGTGATAGATAAGAAGCATTACAAGAAAAAGAAAGAATCCTGACTGTAGCGGAGGCAACTGCAGTGGGGAGTAGGACTAGGACATCTTTTTTAATCCTCAGTTTACTGGAGAATGATGATCCCAACTACTGAGTTAAATGGGGTCCCAAAGATGGCTTGTTGAGGGATGTCCTCAGGATGAGGTTGCTACAGTTTTCGTTCTCAAGATAGCTAAAGCTGCGATGTACAGTAGTCTCTCCTAGTGCTTTTATTTAGTGACTGCTCAAACCCTTACCTGTTAAGCATGAATTCAAAGGTCTTAGCATTTCTTTGTTTGTCTAGAAGAAAACATCTCAGAAACAGTGAAAGTCATTACAAGGAGATAAGTAAGGTAAGGTAAAGAAAACTCCTTATCCCTTAAATATATCTAAAATGATCAGTCACAGAATATCTGGTATCTATGAATTCATCAAAATTATTATGGTTCCTGGTGTCTGGTTTGGGCTGCATTGTACCAGCCTATGCTGTAACTCAATTACTAGTCCACTTGCACTGGTTATGCACCACAAGACAGCATCATATCAGATGACTAAAGAGTCTCTGCTGGAGTGTAAGATAGTTAAAAGGTCAGAAAGGTAAACAGAATCAGGCCATTGAGAGCTTTATAGGTCATTAAAAGGATTTTAAAAGCCATATGTTGTCTTGGAAGCAGCCAAGATTGAGACTGTGTGATGGGAGAAATATGATCTGTAGATAAGTCCTAGCAACAACGCTGGCATCAGCAAAATTGAAAACCATCTGTAGCCAGTTTAGCAAATAATCTGGAATGCTACCAGGAACAAATTAAAATAGTCGATCCTGGAAGAAATGAAAGCCGAGCATGGCTGAGTGAAACATTGCTTGCTGGAGAATGCAGAGACCTCATTCTTACAATATTTTAGAAACCATTTAAAGAATTTTTCACCACCAATGTAATATAAAGATTTAAAGCTAAATTGAGGGTCATAAAGAGAAATGTGCATGGCAGAGCTGCAGCTCTAAACCGATGACTGTGAATTCCAGTCCCAGTGGGACTGTTGGTACAAAGCACTGCTCAAGCAGGAAGTAGAGAGGTTAACTGTGCAGTGATTGGTGAGGGACAGTGCTTACCTGGTCAGTCAGGGCTCTACAATAACAATCAAGGACCATCATCTGGGTTGGGAGGCAACAACCAAAATAACACTTCTAGATAATACAATGAAGTGAATGTTTAGGTCAGAAATCCATGAAGACAATGACATAATTGGATGACATTTGTTGAGAATTAATTCAAAACCATTCAAGAAACATATTGCTTCTAAAATAGCAAGCACATCTAGAAAGTATTATATAAGTATGATCACCAGCATTTATTAAATGCTTATTATGTGTCAGCACAGTTCCATGAGCTTTGCATAAAGTCTAAGGCTATTTTGACACCAAGATGTAGTGTTAGCTTGTTTGCTTCAGTGAAGTTCCAGGATCTCTGATGACTTTACCTCCTCTGTTAGTATATGTTAAATTTACAAAGCCATGAATTTCATTGTGATGTTTTATTATATGTATATATATATATTATCATATTTGCCATTCCCATCTCCCTCTCTTCCTCCTTCCCCCTCCCAAATAGTCCTCTTTCTACTTTCTTGCCTCTCTTCCTTGTCAGAGGATGACTTGGGGAGCTGGGTCTCCTTCCACCCTATGGGTTTTAAAGATCAAACTCAAATCATCAGACTTAGAGGCAGGTGCCTTATGCAATGAACCATCTCACTAGCCATTTTTTAAACCATATGTTTTTCTTTTCTGAAAAAGAACCACAGCAATATGAAAGGAAACACGATATTTATCTTTCTGAGCCCAACCTTATTTTTTTTTAACATAATGATCGTTAATTTTATCCCTTTTGGTGCAAATAACATGATTTTATTTTTTTGTATTACTGTATGAATGATACTTCGTACTTTCCACTTCTGTATGAATAATACTCCATTTTTTGTGTGTGCATATATTTAAATATTTATTACATTTTCTTTAATCATCCATGATGGGTACTTCTTAAATCAGGAAAGACTTACAAGCATCGACCCACAGCAGGATCCCCTGTTTGATGTTTCATGTTCGTTTTTTGTTGATTTTGTGTGCATACTCTAAAGAAAATCAGCTCTGAATACTGAAGATTTAGAAATATGCTTAAGACGCTTCAGATATATCACAGACTCGAGCACAGATACACTAACTACAAAATACTTACAGTTGACTACCCTACCCAGCAACCCACGGAAAGTCTAATTAAATATTTAAAGATCATTGTTCTGCCATGATTTTCTAAAGAAAAACAGTAACAGAAATAACCCACATGCAAAGAAGTCAAATTCTGCATGGGAATTCTGAGAATTGAGTTAAAAGTCAGTTAAGATTTGGATAGGCTGCAAAATGTTGAAAGTAGGATGGGCATATTTTTTCATGTTACTAAAATGCAGCATAAAACATTTTTTTAATCTGAAGAACATTGGAACTGCATTTGAGGGTATTATGTGGACTTGGAAGGAGAGGCCTATATTCTCAAAACTATAAAGAATCAGACTTATAAAGAGAGTTGCTATGACTGCTACTGATAGCAGTTTAGCTTTGGAAGGAAGTTTACAACAAGCATGATGTTATTTTTTGTCCTCATTGCCTCTTTACCCATTAGGCATAACGTGAATTAGAATTAAGTACTTTAAGCTAATACAATGGAATGTCTTCGATGATTGTTTGTTTTAAACTGACTACCAACTGCTGGTTTCCTAATTTATACAAAATTTCATAGCAGCAGAAGAAACTCAGAAATGAGACTGAAATATACTGAAGAATGAAAAGTATGTACTGTGTTTTTGAAGCTTAATAGTCCCTAGGCACATACTAAATTCTTTATATTCAGTATTCATTTAATTAACTCAGTCTTAATAACAGTCCTTTGGAGATGAGAACTAAAAGACTATGGTAGTAGAGGGCCACATGAAATCAGCATTGAATAGCATAAACATGAGGGGCCGGAGAGATGGCTGAGTGGTTAACAGCACTAGGTGCTCTTGCAGAGGACCCAGGTTTAATTCCCAGTACTGGTGGCTAACAACTGTCCTAACTCCAGTTCCAGGGGATTCAACGTTCTCTTCTCACCTCCGTGGGTACTGCACAACATGGGTGCACTCACACACATGCAGACAATAAAAATAAATAAATAAATAAATAAATAAATAAATGGATAAACATGAAACATAAATATCTGGTAAATGCTAAGGTTCCAAACTTCTAGCATGTTCTGTAGATAATCTTGTGGGCAAAGGAACCTCAAAATGTAGTTTCACTTTCTTTTTCATGTAATAGTTTCACACTTACAACAATTGAAAATTTCCTGTAAAACACCTCATAAATACATACAGAATATTATATGGGAATAAAAGTACACACATATATATGACTGAAGACAACTGACATCTATTTTAATCATGTAAAAAGTTGGGCAAACTTATAAAAAAAATCCTTTTCCAAAATTCAATTTCTTTCCTAGCTAAGCATACACCCCAAAGAAACGAAAAGATATGTCCCCATAAAACTGGCACACATCTGTTCATGGCAGCAGTAATCATAGTGACAAACATGTAACGAGCTCAAGGGACTATCAACTGATATAAGGTAATTAAATATAATGTGTCCACACAAAAGTATATTATTTCATAATGAATTTGGTAGTAAATAATGAAGTACTGATACATGTTTTAATATAAAGAAATCTTGAAAACATTAAATAAAATATGCCAATCACAAAAGACAACACTATAAGTTTCCATCTGTATGAAATATCTAGAACAGACAAATTTAAGGTATCAAAAAGTAATTAGTGGTTCTAAGCACTGGGGATTGATTGCTAAAAGATTTGGGTGATAAAATGTTCCAAAGCTAAGTAGTAATGATGCTTGTATAACCACACTTCTAAAAGCAAATCTTGTGACACTGAATTATATCTCAATAAAACTATTATGAAATATGCAGCTTATTTCATTTAGAATAATATAAATTTGTGAATTCATGAAAACAATATGCATCATCAAGAAGAAAACATTGTCTGAAGCCATGTTATAAGTAAAATTAAGGCAATTGTGGTAGATATCCATTTTAGACACAATTCACTTTTAAGAGTAAATAATTATCACAAAAGAAAAGTCACATGATCAAATCAGTCCTCATATGCATGCGATTCTCAATCTAGTATAACACTTGATGGTTATTTTATTAAGCAAAATAAAAATATTATTTATTATCTATGAAAGAGACTACCCTTTAATGATTTAAAAGAAATTCCCTGGATACAAAAATTAAACTAAATGTATATTCTTATCATTATTTTTCAGAGATTTTCATATATTTAAGTGTACTTAAATTAATCACATATAATATTTGCATAACTCTTGAACTGATATGGTACACAAGAACAAAACTGATGTTTAATTGGTGCCATTGGTGTGACCATCTACTTACTAAAATTAGCAAAGTTACCTGTAGGATATGTTCAATAACCTCTAATATTTTAAAAAAGCTTTTTATTGAATTTTTGTGAATTTCATATAGTGCATTTTGATCATATTTAGGCCCCTCCCCTATTGACCCAAACCCTAAAATGAAACTCCAAATCTATGTTCAAAGCACCTGCAAGATGACAATATGCTAACCATAAAATATCAGGTGTACATGTTCTGAGTGTCACTCCTAATAAGGAATTAAAACCTGGGAAATAGAGCAACTAGCATAAGAAAAACATTCACAAATTGCTTTTGCTCACATTACTTTATCTGAATCTGAAAATAGCCAAGCAAGAGAAGTAGTGTCATTATCTCCAGTTTGCTGCTGAGTAGATAGAAGTTAAAGGAAGTTCCTAGAGTTAATTGAAAGCTAGTGAAATCACTTAGTGACACAGTAGAGTTAAGGCCAGGTTTACTTCCTGAAAAGGCTCAAATTAAAAGCAAGTTGTGATATAAATTTTCTGTAACAATAATTAAGGGAATCCTTTCTGTTTTGCCCATTTTTATCTATGAGATCATAAACACACACACACACACACACACACACACACACACACACTTAAGCTGGTAAGATATTCCAACGTATAAGATATCACCTATGCTTGCCTCATAAGCATGAGGAACTGAATTTGAACCTCCAAACCTACATAAAAATGCCAATGTGGTGGCATGTACTAGCAAATCTCAGCCTTGGGGGTGCAGAATCTGTAGGACCCCTACTCATTGGCCAGCCCCTGTAGCCTAATTGGTGAACTCTACCAAGTAGATGATGATTCTTAAGGTGGCTCTCAAAGCTCTCCTGTGGCCTACACACACATGCACAAATGTGAGTATGCACCTGTGTATACATATGTGCCCACACACATGCACCTACACATGCATATAGAAACACATGAATAAAATTTTAAAAACAACATTTCATCATGGATGAGGGAGGGGCTCACGAGGCCCATCCCTCCCAGAAGGACTATCTTCACATGCACTTGTTTGGGGAGGGATGTCATTTTCTTCAACGGTGTGGTTTCAGATAAGTTTCCTTGCTCCACTGAGTAACTTCCCACCCACTCTGGAGCAAGTAACTCTAATTCAACTCAGTGGGACCGACACACAAAGAAGCCATGAAGGTAGAAGGGTGTCAGTGGGAGAGGGAGGGGATGAGGAGAGGATGTGGGCAGGGAAAGGACCAAAATGGGAGGAGGACAGATGAGGACACGATGCCGGGAGGGAAATAACTAAAATTCATTTCAAATTGTGTGAAATGGTCAAACAATAAAAAATGGGAAAAGGTGGTTACAAAATACAAATAAGACAAAAACACATTCTCATGACCAAATTCATAACTCTGTAAAAACAAATTTAAGTGACCTTCAGAGTAAATCCTTTATAGTAAGTTTTAATATTCTCAATATGTGTCAGGTGCAAAAATCACAAATATTCAGTATGGTATCAGAGCTACCACTAAAAGAGTTTTTAAAAAAGTATGAGAGAGTTAGTAAACCAAAAATAAATTCAACTCAATTCTGGTAGAAGGAAGAAGATAATGAATATAGCAGAAACAACTGAAAAGTTTATTTGATTTTTATAGAAAAATAATATAGAAACCTAAACCTAAAACCATCAAACCTAAAACCATCTCTCCAACAAGATCATCCAAACTGGCAAATCTTTAGGTCGACAGACTAGGTTAATATACAGTACTGAGTACTGTAGTAATTGCATACCAACAAATTGTACACTCTATATGCAATGCACAAATTCCTAGGAATATAAAACCTACTAAGATAGGGTCATGTAGAAGTGAAAAATAGGAATGTAATTCAAGGAAATTGAATTAATATTATAATTATAGTAACCTGAATCAAAAGTATGTGATAATAAAAATGCCCAGGTTCAAGAGAGTTAATTGATGAATTCTACCAAACACTTTGAGAGCTAATACCAATGTTTCTCAGATTCTTATAAGAAATTAAAGAGGAGGGTCTACCTGCAAATCACTAGTTGAATCAAACAATAATCTTTATATTTATGCCATCTAAAGCCTGGTAAGAAATCAAAGTTACAAGTGAATATTCTTTATGAATATTGATGCAAAAATCTAAAAAAAAAAATCTTCCCAAAAATTCAACAGCATAATAAAAGGGTCATTATAATCAATGATCAAGTAGAATTGAATTTATCGCTTAAAATGGATGAATATTTCTTTTTTTTAAATTAATTTATT
>NW_008332654.1:2347025-2347410 GCF_000622305.1 Nannospalax galili | reverse complement strand
CTTCAGGTTATTTCTTTTCCTTTACCTCACTGTTTCCTTACCCTTGTCCTGGTTCCTGCAGTTATGTCTGTTTGCATACTTATTTATCAGGGTCTGATCCTAGGATCCACACATGAGGGAGAACATATTTGGATTTTTTTTCTGAGATTGTGTTACTTCACTTAGTATAACAGTTTCTAGTTCCATCCTTTTACCTGCAAATTTCATGATTTCATCTTTCTTTACTGCGGAGTATAACTCCATTATATAAATGAACCACATTTTCATTATATAATAGTCACTTAAGGCATAATTAGGTTGTTCCATCTCTTAGCTATTGTGAAAAGAGCAGCAACAAACATGGACATATGTGCCTCTGCAATCGAATGAGTCCTTTGGGCATATG
>NW_008332654.1:2338135-2343879 GCF_000622305.1 Nannospalax galili | reverse complement strand
TGTGATACTCGGGCCTTCAAGTTTAGTTCTGCTTCTTTTTTTGAACTTTATGTGTCTTTGTGGTTTACTTTTTGAGTATGAAGAGTTGGTTCTTCTAAGCTTCTGGTTCTCTCTTTTGATTTTATATTGTCGTGGCCGTATTGATTTTATCTTCAGGAGTTCTGCAGTGGCCCAATTCCAATGTGGGTCAGAAGTTTTCAGACTTTCTCCTTAGGTCTGGATTCTTCTAAGAATGATTTTGGCCTCAGGAATTTGGGTGTTGGACTGACCTGAGATCCTGGCCGTGGCCATGCCACGCAGGTATGCAAAGGCAGATGGGGTGGGAATAAGCCCCAAGATTTCCCAGGGAGGGGATTGAGAAGCTGGGTTGTTCTGGATGCAAAGGATCAGGGAGAGGCAAGGTAAGCCTTGGAGCCCCAGAAAGAGTCTGTCTGCCCCAGAAAGAGGCTGGCGGGTGTTGCAGGATCAGGAAGCAGAGAGACGTGGGGGGGTGTCTATAGGCAGTGCTCCTGGGGCCCAAGGAAGGCACCAAGCCGGTGGGGGTGAACAGGGCCAGGAATCAGCAGTGGCTCCCCAGGTGTCTGGGGCCCCAAGACTAGGAATGGCACAGGGCCCAAGCTAGGAGTGGAGAACAGCGGGGGAGATGGAAGGGTGAGCACCGCTGGCAGAGTCAAGGTGCGGAGGGCTGCACAGTAGACTTACCCCCAGAGAGGCCTGAGGGCGGGAGAGCGGGCCGAATATTTCTATATACAAAAATCTACCATATAACTCGATGAATAAAGAAACAAGAGCACACAATTATCTTAATGGTGCAGAAAAAGATTTGATAAAATCCAATACTTTCTGCCGTAATAATAAGTAGCAAACTAAAAATAAAAGGAAACTATTTCAATAAAATAAAATTCACATATGAAAACAGTGCAATTAACATCATATTCAGTGGTAGAAAGCTGAAGGCATCCTTTTCGGGTCATAAGATAAAGTTGCACATTTTGGCCACCTCTATTCCATACAGTCATGATCAGTTCATGCCAGATCCATGTCTTATATATGGGCAGGGTGTCACAGAAGCAAGAATGTAGGGCATAGGGGAATTGTTCATTTCATGGCTATCCAGGAAGCAGAGGGAAAGGAAAATGCAAATTCTTGGCTGCTTTCTTCTCCCACATCCCCTATATTCTGTCCTTGGCCACCAGCCCATAGGATGGTGCTTAGGATGGTGCTGCTTTTTCGAGGTAAGTTTTGCCTCCTCAGTTAACACTTTTTGGAAACACCTCACTGACACACCCAAGATGTGCTTCACTAATCTCTTCAATGATCCTAAATCTGGTCGAGTTGACAATAAGATTATCCCTAAGAGTATGATATTTGCATAAAGACAGACATAGTGGTCTAATGGACTGAAAACCGAGTTCAGAAATAAACTCTTGCCTGTATGATGAAAAGATTGTCACCCAGTATGTCAAGACCATTCAAAGGAAGAAAGGAAAATTGTTCCATAAATGATACTAAGATAAATGAATATTTATATGCAAAAGAGTAAAGGTGGTCTCAGGCCAACAAAAATCAATTGAAAATAGATCAATGATCTAAAAGTACAACTTAAAACTGTGAAAATTTCCTAAGAAAAACATAGGTGGGAAACTTCATGATGTTGGAGTTGGCAATTATTTTTGGATATGACACAAAAAGTAAAGACAATATTAGAAAAATAGACTAGACTACATCAAATTTTAAAAGTTTTATGTGTCAAAAAAATAATTATCTGATTGAAAAGGTCTCTACTGAATGGAAGAGAATATTTGCAAATCTTGTGTCTGATTAAAGTATACCCAAATTATACCAAGATGCTCCCAGCTCAGAACAACACAAAAGCACATTAAAATACAGTCAAAAATCTTGAACAGACAAAACATGCAAATGGTCAGTAAGCATGAGAAAAGATGCTCAAGACCATCAATTATTGGAGAAACACACTCAAAACCACAGTGAGCTAGCACTTCAAACCCATGAATATGGCTACTGTAGAATAATCAGCAAACAAAAATCCTTGGAAAAGTAAGAAATGTTAGTGAAAAGTGTGGAAAATTAGAATTCAGATTTTTAAATAAATAACAAGCATTGAATTTGGTCATCTAAAAATGGTACTACCATAAAACAGAGTTCAGGCAGTATATTATTAAATATTCTGTGGTAGTTGCATTACCAGTCTCTTAGGAAAACTGGGAAGACTTGAAGCTATAGGCTGTACTACAAAGCTGATCCACTACAAAACCTTGTGCTAATCTGATAAAACTGGCTAAACAGAGTACCACACACCGGCTGGCCAACAGGTTTTCCCTCAGTTCTGGAGGTCAGAAGGCCAAGATCAGGATGTTAGGAGGGGTGGTCTGGTGACACCTTTCTTCCTTGCTAGTAGATTCTTACCTTCTCTGCTTCCCTGGCCTTTGCTCTGTGTGCGCTTACTGCTAATGTCGGTCTTTTTCTTATAAAGATACCTGATTTATTGGATTAGGACCCTATCCTTTGATCTTATTTAATGTTAATTACCTCCTTGAAATTCTTATCTCTAAATACAGTCACATTAAGGGTAAGAACGTCAGTATAGGAACCTTCATGGGGAGCGCAATTCTGTTACTAATAGACCCATATATCCTTTTACAAATCCTACACAGCACGATCATGCTACACAGTTGCTGATCAAATTCCAAAAATTCTTATGAAATCAATATCACAAAATTCTCATTTGATAATCAAGTAACAAGTGCTGTATTGCCAAGTGAATAGAAAATTTAAGCAGAGTAAATTAGTTGGAGAGACAGCATATAGTTGTTCTCTGGGGGAAAGTGCAAGCTCAATTATTCAATAAGAAAGCACAGAGCATAGCACCTTTGCACAGAGCCTCATCCATCAGATGGGATAATTGCATCTTCATCCATCACTTGGAAATAAAATTGTAGAACAGAAAGTCAATGTAGACTGCTTTGAAACAAAATACTTCATTTCAATAAATGTCTTGGCTGCTTTTATGATTCCCTCTTGCCAGTAGTACCATTATCGAGGGTCCATATACTATATTCTCTGCTAATATGTTAAGAACAGTTGCATAGATAGGCAAAACAAAAACTTCTTCAAGCCTGTAGACTGTACACTTCAAGAATATTTCAATAACTTCCAGTTTTAATGTCCACCTTTGAAAAATTATGGTAGGGTTTTTGCTTGCTAGTCACATTATGCCTTTTCTGAACCACATCAATTTGAGATTGCAGAGAGACAAGTGTCCTTATTCCTTAGGATCTGTGCAGTCTTTTCAGTGCATTCCAAATGCTTAAAAACCCTGAATCTAGCATATACTTTATTTGTTATAATATCCTAAAACTAATGGTTTTCTTATTTTTTATATTAACAAAACAAGATTTGGTCAGTGAGATGGCTCAGTGGGTAAGAGCACTTGCCACCAAAACTAAGGACCTGAGTTCAAATCTTGAAACCACATGGTGGAAAGAAAGAATCACTCTAGCCGGTTGTCCTCTGAATTCCACACAGGCATCCTGGCATGGGTATGGTACCCCTGCCCTCAACACAAAATAAATAAACATATGTTAAAAATGCAACATTTTGTGAATATACTGTGAGAAGGGGCATAATACAGAAAATGCTACATTTCATAGGTGACTTCTTACTACTAAAGTAAACTGGAAATACTTGATTTCTATTTTTTAAATTAACTTTTTATTTGACAGTTTCATACATGTATATAAAGAATTCTAATTATTCTTTCCCCCACCCCCTCTCTTAGCTCCCTCCCATCCCATCAACTCTGCCTTATCCTTACGTCAGTTCCTTTCCCAGAATCATGACTTTTGATTTGGTTTGGTGACCCACTTAGTTAAACCAGGGCCATCTGGTTGACCTTGGAATTGGAACTATCTTTTGGAGCCTGGTGGGGTCATCAGTGGGTACACAGCTAAAACCAATGATTTCTCCTCTCCCTGAATCCATCAGTAACAAATAATCCAACAGTTAGCATCAGGGATCTCAGAGCCCCTCTTTCATCCATACCTGACTGTTGAGTAGCCCATTCTCATGCAGACCTAGGGGAGGCACCGCCAGTTGTGACTGTGAGACTGCAATTGCTGCATCTTTCCCAGAAGATCACATCTGTAGCACTTTTCCTTATCTTCCAGCTCTTCTTTTTGCCTCCTCTTCCTTAGTGTTCCCTGAGCCATAGAGGGGTGGTATTAATGTCTTGTTTAAGACTCTGCACTCATACATTACTTATGAAAATACTTCTTTTTGAATGATGAAATACTTATAGAAAAAAGTTAAATTCTCTTTATGTGTTCATCTTAAAATATACTTGTTTGATAAGCAAGATGAACATGTGAACATTACTTAAAACAGGGCATCATTCTTTTAATAAATTTAGAGTATTGATAGAGATGTTTGATGATTAAATAGTTGATCCATTCAGATCCTAAGACATTAATTTTTCCTGCTGGAATGTCCTCTTACCACAAGGAAATACCTAGGAATATACATTAATTACAATGACAGGTAAATTAAAGATATTCAATAGATAATAATTATTATTAAAATAAAATAACAATGACATTTATGTTTCTCTTTTCTGTCATTAAGATTGAAGTAAAAATAATTTTCCATATGAAATGAATAGAATTCCTTCTTCAACCAGAGATCTACAGCATAATTACTGAATACCAACAAAGTATTATTCCCAGAGGTGATTCTTAGGATGAATTTGTGAATCAAGCAATAGTTTAGAAATGGCTATTAAGAAAAGCAAGACTTCAATCTTTCTGTTTATAGATTCTTGCAACTGTATTTTGTCCTATATCAATAAACCCAAGTTGTGTCAGTTACAATCATATTTTGGGATTTTCTTCCTTCAATGCTACATGATAACCCCAGGAGAAGTAAAAGCCAAAGGCTGCCTTTTCTTAAGCTGTGATTCTCAGCAAGCCCATACCCACCTCACCCCCATTAATAGGAATTGAAGCCTTGGCATTTTTTTCTTTTCATCCTCCTTTTTATTTTATTTTTTAATCCATTTTTGAAGTATGTGTAACCCTATTGAATCTGAAAAGATTTAGTGAGCCCTTCTTCCTGACTTGATGCTATGATCTTGACCAACTGTTATTGATTTTCTCTCTCAGAAAGTTCAGGAGTAGACGAAAAACAGTGATCCAAATGAGGAAAGCAAGATGAGACCTCTTTTTGTCTGTAATTAATTTTCTAGCAGTGATAAAAACACATGAGGAAAAAAAATAGATATTTGGTACTGGAGATTATCATAGAACATGGAATGACCTAAGGACCCAACTAAGCCCATCTCTTAAAAATTCCACTACTTTTTCACATGCATTTCTAATCTCTATATACATGACTATCACTGGTCACAGTCGCCCACCTTCTGAGCTCCTCGGCATCTGAGCATGAATACAAAACTCGTCAGATAGACAGCCTTCCTCTCCCACTAGAGGCTCCATACTCTGCCATCCCTGTCACTGTCCACTGTGTTGTCAGCACCCTCATCCATTACCCCCTGTCTGCCCTTCTGGTAAATCTAGTCAGCCAGAGGTCCCTGTTCCAGGAGGGTCAGCTGTTCCTCATCTACGGCAATCCATTGTCAGTATTCCTTTGGATAGAATTGGGGTCTGCTGTTCATTTTTCCAGTAGTATATTGGGTTACTGTCTGGAAGAGCCTTTATCTATCCTAGCCA
>NW_008332654.1:2311171-2338085 GCF_000622305.1 Nannospalax galili | reverse complement strand
TATTTTTAGTTGGAGATGAGTTTTTATTCACTGTTCTGTTGCTTACCCCCAAAATGACTATCAAAATGATTATTCACCCTCATGAGTCTGTGTGTCACCAGCACAGGGAGGGTTGCCTGTGCTGTTTTTAAACACAGAGCCCCTGGGAGCAGAGGACACATTCTAGTTCCAAGCTGCTGAAGACAGGCTCCACCCAGCCGCCTTGCAGCAGCAGCCTACTCCTGGCTCTACAAAGGCCTGTCCCAAGGGGAGTTGTGGGTTGAGGAGAGTTTCAGACAGTAAGGAGGAAGATCAGTCCAGGTCTGAACTTGAACAAAGATTAATGCTGACAGCACAGTTATGAGACTGTCAGAATTGAGAAAGACAGCTAAGACACTTCAGGCCAGATCCAAACTCTGCAGGACAAAGGACATGCAAGGTGGGATGAACTTTACAAAATCACAGAGGGCAGAATTGGTCTTTGAGGAGTTGCTAGTCTTTTGTTTAAGAGTTTGGTAAATATCTTGGTAGAGAAGTGGATGAAACCCAGGGTTCTCACAGCAGGAGCAGGTCATCTCTTCCCCCCAAACTGGCCCTGATCAGGAATATCTGACTGCTTAGTCACCTCACCTACTAGCCTGCCAGCTTGCCAACCTGCCAGTCCATCCTTCCTACTCACTCTCAAGGTTCTCGTAATAATTCAACTGTAAACCTAAAAATTTACAGCCAATTTTGAAAGAGATGCATCCTACCTCAGTATTGAATATGTCAATTGTGTTGTAATGATATGCTTCTTCTAAGTATGTTGTTATTAAATAAATCATTTAAAAAAAAAATTCCACTACTTAACAGCAGCACCACCCTTCGGAATAGGCCTTTAATGTACAGGGTTTGAAGGACAGTTAAGAGCTAAATTATAGCAGGTCCCATTATCCATAAGGACACCTCTGCCTCTTTGTAGTTTAACTACTTAAAGCAAGTTTCCCCTCCATATTCCAGCTCATTTGAGCTGCATTTCTGCCTCTTGTAATCAAAGGAACACTGATCCTACAGTCCCAGCATTCACTCGCTCTTTAGTCACATCAGCCATACCCTTCAACCTTTTGCAGATCAGTAGGAGGGTCATTTGTTCATGATGGTATTGGAACATCACTTCTTTTTTTAAAAAAGAAAAATTATGTGTGTGTAGTACCTGCTTATATGCAAATGCACCAAGTCATGCAATGCCCATGGAGGACAGAAGAGGCTGTGGGATTCCCTGGAACTGGAGTTACAGACAGCTGTTTACTGCCGTGTGGGTGCTGGGATTCAAACCTGGGTCTTCTGCAAGAACATCCAGTGCTCTTAACTACTGAACCATCTCTCTAGTCCTGAAATATCACTTCTAACCATGTTCTAACTGCTTTGGTGGCCATACTAAGCCTGTATCACTTTGTATTTACCTATTTCCCTTATTACAAGGTTTATTTTTGGAGAAAAAGGACCCTGCTTTATTCATCTTGTATGTTTTGCCAATAACAGGGTCTGTCACAGAGAACTAATTAGTTAATATTTGCAAGTTGTTAATTTGATATCATAATTTGTACATAGTTTTTAAAACTCGAATACTTTATTAATATTTAGAACTACCTAGGGGAACACTCCACATACCTCTTTATACTCTATGTGAACAACAAGATAAAAAGGAATGTTATTATTCCTATTTTACAGAAGCTGTAAAGTATGGTAGTTTATAGCGTCTGTCCAAACTGCAGTTTAACACAAGAGATGGGAATGAAAATGAGAGATCTCCTTTAGTACTTGGGCCTATGAGTAAGATTGCTAAAAACAAGAAGCAAGCAGAGACAGAATCAAGCCTGGATTTCGTCTTTGGAGTACATGCCCTTGTGGTTATCAGTTTCCAATGTGGCTTGTATCATGGTCTATGAGTTAACCTTCACATCCGTATTTTTCAAATAACAAGAGTCATTTATTTACTTATAACTGCTCAAGGAAAATTCATTTGGTTCTCAATTTAGATCAGTTTCCTGATATTCAAAGGGAATTCTAAGTCTATCTGCATAAACCCTGTCAGATAGTCACTGTGTTTGTTTCATTTCCAAATTCTATTGCCTTGTTCACTGAATTGACCCATAGAAATCATTTTAGTGATTTAACAGTTTATTGTACTTGAGATTCATTTATCTATCAATCTACTATATACAATCTACAATCTCTCTATAATCCTACACCAACTGTATTGTGATCAAACAATCATAAATAGCACATTTTAATTCTAATTGCAGCAATCTTGCATTTTTAAAAGCATGCCATAAGATATTTTTGGCCTGGTATTACAATAAAATAATGAACTTGTTGGAATTAAAATAGTTTCTTCATGGTAAAAAAAGCCCTGAATCAACCTAGTACTAACTCTCATCTGTAGCTAACCACCATCGTCATACTTCCTTTCTCTTGAAGTTTTCAGCCAAGATCAAGATCTGTAGCCATTTGATTTTAATCCTATAGGAAAACATGGCAGTCGAATCAGTGAATGGTGATTTTTTTGCTGAAGGGACGTCCTTTACTAGGTATGTTGAAGGGGGACTTTTTACTTGTTGATTTTCATGTTCTCTGTCGTTTCTCAAAGACAAGCTGCCATAAAGCTGACTTGTGCTTTTAGACTGGAGGCGGCTTGGAGATGTAGTTCAGTGGTAGAGAGCTTGACTAACATGAAAAGGAAGTTCAAATTTTAAGATCAATTTAAGAATTCGTAAGTACTACCTAATCTGGGCTCTGTGAAAGACCTTGTCTCCCAATTGGCTAGTTCCTCCAATGGGTGGGGCCTGACAGGGAGCCATCTTAGGAGGGAATCCGGAAGCCAATAAGAAGCCAGCCTGAGCAGCCTTTGTCTCCCAATTGGCTAGTTCCTCCAATGGGTGGGGCCTGACAGGGAGCCGGACTACGAAGGGGCTGCTGGGAGCCATCTTAGGAGGGAATCAGGAAGCCAATAAGATGCCAGCCGGAGCAGCTCAAAGACAGAATGGACTAACTCCTATGGACCTGGGGCGAGGTCACTGGCCCCTGAGGCATGAGTGAATGCTAATGGGGACTATGATAGTCCTGACCCAGTCTGATACGACAGGCATGGGGCTAGGCACTGAGTTCTCATTCTTTTGTAAGTTAATAAATACACATAAAATATATATGGTTTGTCTGACAGTGCAGGAGACCCAGAGGAAATTCAGGCCACAGACCTTATTACTGACAAAATATACAATATAAATAAGGCAGGGTCTTTTTTCTCAAGAAATAATTAACCACGCAATAAGGGAAATAGGTAAACACACACTGATGAACTCCATGGGCTTAGCATGTGCACCAAAAGCAAAACGATCACTTAGAACATGTGTAGAAGTGGTGTTCAACATCATCATGAACAAACAATTCTCCTGCTTATCTGCAAAAGGCTGAAGGGTACAGCTGTTAAGGCTAAATGGGAAGTGAATTGGATTTTATCCTTTTGGTTAAGAAAAATAAAGACGGATTTTGAATAGAGGGTAAAAAATTCATATTGCCATAATTAAGGGGCAGAAGGGATGATGCAGTAAAGCAAGAGAGAACAGGATGAGACAGTGGCATCAGGAGGTGGCTGAAATGATCTATGTCGGGTTAGAACAGCAGCAGAAGTACTATAGCAGAGATGAAGAGAAGAGGAATTAGTATTCACTGGCTGTAGATGTTTGAAAGAGAAAATTATACCGAATGACTATAAGTTTCTTGTTTGTGTGTTAGATAAACAATGGTGTCATTAAATAGAGTGAAAACTATTCAAAGATGAGAAATGAATTCATTTTTGGAGAAGTAAAGGGACATGCTAAATATCAAGGTGAAATCCAGTAGGTAGCTGTGTATCTACCTACATCTGTGGTTTAGCAGAGGTCAACTGGGCTGGATATATAGTGTTGGGGAGAACTTATCTGGAAATGGCAGCTGAAATTATGGGGCAGTTTAGGTAGCCAGAGGAACATGTAAGATGAAAATCAGAATAATATGTAAAACTTTGTAGACTTAATGTGGCTATATGATAACTTTGAAATGTGTGTAATTGGCTAGACTGAACTATATTCCCCTCAGTGCAATATGAGGTTGATCTGGAGTCTCTTGCTAGAGTTTGAGGGAAGAAGGAAGGATTTGGAATCACACATGTGATGCTCTCTGGCTTACCTCAGTGGCATGGACATTCCCACCTGCATTGTCTTGCAGTTTTCCAGACTCTTGGCTCAGGTATGAGTATATGTTGAGTTTCATGATGAAGAGTCCAAGATTTTGCACGAAATATTCATTATCACAACACAGGAAACATGAAACACACAGGATGTAGTACTTGGGGGAGAGTTTTGTTCTTGTTCTTGGGGTTTATTCAGTTAAGATTGCCTAGTTGACATGATTTAGAATCACCATGGAAACAAAGCTCTGTGCATGTCTATGAGCAAGTTCCTAGGTTGGTTTAATGGAGTTGAGAAGATTCTCTCCTAACTGTGGGTGGCACCACCCTGTGGGCTGGAGCCTGAATTACACAAAAAGAGAAACCAAGCCAGATACCAGCATACATTGCCCTCTGCTTCCTATGGATGCAGTGTGCCACCAATCACCTCAAGCTCTTTCCACTTGTGTTTCCTTGCAAAAGAGAACTCATCCTGAAACTAATGGCCAAAATAAACTCTTTCTTAAGTTACATTAGTCAGGTATTTTGTAACAGCAACAAGAAAAGTAACCAATACAGGGTTAAAGCATGTCACAATCTTTCCTTCCTAGCAGCTGCCTGTGGACTTAGACCCAAAGGCCGATTAGCACATGTGCTTCACTATATAACTAATTCTCTGTAATCGGTAAGTATATCGACTGTCACCGAAGGACAAAAAAGATTAGATCCAAAGAGACATTCTAGGAATACTGGTTATGAAAGCAGAAGAAACAAAGACTCACAACTGCTACAGAGTCCTTTTAAGGAGATAAGGAGAAACTTGCCAAATGCTACAGAGAAATCCATTAAGGACAACCTGAAGGTTTCCAAATTGACTTAGCAATTTTGATAGTGGATATTTGCTCAAATGAGGTCAGAACAGTACTGGAAAGAGAGCTTGTTATTTGTTGGTGATTTTAAGTTGCTTAAATAAGGCATTAGAAATGGAGGGAAAAATATATACTAATCTTCCAAACAGTTTTGAAGAGGTTGGATTAAGGAACTTCAGGATTATATTAGTGTTCTTTTGTTTGGTTGTTTGGTTACTTATGCTGTGGTCAAAAACACGTAACACAAAATAATCCTCTCAATAATTTTTAGTGGACTGTGGAGTACTGTTAACTATATGCACATTATCAAACATCTCTAGACCTTTTACCTTGAAGAAATAAAGCCCTATGCCACTGAAAAACTATTACTCTTCTACCCTTTCTCCAAGTCCACTAGTAAGCATGATTCTGATTTTCTAATATAAGTAGAATCACACACATCTTTGTCACTTGTGACTGTCTTATTTTAGTTACCATAATGTTCTCAAGGGTTGTCTGGATTAAGCAGATACCCATTATTTACTTATTTTCAAAGACTGAATGAAATTCTGCACTATGCATATATCACATATTCCTTGTCCATTTGTCTGTTGGGGCCATTGTGAATCAAGCCTCAATGAACATGGGCTGCAAAAATATCTTTGAGACTCCATTTCAGTTCTTTGAAATATGTACCTAAAAATGGAATTTCTAGACCAAATAATGATTATATATTTGTTTTTTTGAGGAAATGCCATACTGTTTTCTATAGCAACGACACCATTTTGCACTCTCACTAGTGATACAAGGATTCTAATTTTCCACGTCCACACTAACACTTGTTCTTTTTGTTTTTTCATAATGATTATTCTCATTGATGTTAGATGATAGACTATTATACTTTCATTATAAAAGAATTTAAGCGTTTTTCACATGTTGATCATTTACACATCTTTGGAGAGATGTTAAGTTGTCCATTTTCAAAAGAGATGATTTGTATGACACTGAGCCATAGGAATTCTTTGAAGAGTTGGAATATTAGTCTCTTATCAGATATATGGTATATAAACCATTTTAGGAGGTTTTTTAAAAAACTTTTTTGATGTTTTCTTTGTTGTGTAGGAGTTTCAGAGTTTGATATAATCCAATTTACTTTTTCTTTCACTTTTTATGATATGCTGTTCTTTGGGTATAACAGAAAAATCATTGCCTAGACCAGCATATAGCATATCCTCTCAATGTTTTCTTCTAGGAGTTTTCTAGTTTCAGTTTTACAATTCTTCCAACACTATTTTTGAAAGAGACTATTTTTCTCCCTTTTGAAGCTTGGTAATTTCAATGGATTTAATTTAACCATATATGTGAGAGTCTATTTATGGGTCTCTTATTTGTTGCATTGATCTAAATATTTGAGTTTCTACTGTTGTCACATGATTTTGATTTTTGTAACTTTATAATACAGTGACTTAATATATAGAAATGATAGGAACAGACCAAGAGCTTAAAAGTGGCCTCTTAACACTGCTTGAAAGACTGAGACCTGTCTTTTTTCAGACTTCACATGGAATTTGTTGGTAAAAGACAAAGGGGTGAAACAGTCTTCAGAATCACGAGCTTCATTTTTTAAGATTCTTTGCTTTCCTGCACTATTTTAAATATAATTTGACACCACTGATAGGTTGTGTTACTATAAAGGAGAATATACCAATAAAAGACAAAGATTTGGATCTCCTTTTATTTTTAGGTTTCTCATTGTAAACTAACTCTTTGGAATTTGGACTGACATATTAGATTAACAAGTTTGTTTTCCAAAAAAAATTATCTTCGAGTATAGACTCTTGAAACCCCTAGGCTTATAAATACAAGATCCACATAATTTGGTCATTGATGTATTCCCCTGAGAATAAATTGTATAAGTACTGTCTTTTAGCATCAGCCCATGAGCCCCTTAAGAGTACCTTTCCTTCTTTACTGAGCTAGCTAGTTCCTATCTAATGTTTGCCAAATGAATGTCTAAATGCATAAATGACCAGCCAGCAGCTTTAAATGATGTTCTATAGTACAGTTAAACAACATGGATTATATTCTGAATTTTTTATTTAAATATTTTATGTGTATGAGTGTTTTGCCTGCATGCATGAAAATGCAGCCATGTGTGCAATGCCACAGAGGCACCACCTTGTGAGACCCAAGAATCAAACCTGAGTCTTCTGCAAGAGCAAACTGCTGTTCTCTGAGTTATTCCTCCAACCCCTGAAGATTTTTGAAGATTCTTAACTTCTTTGATACAAGAATTATTTGAAAATAAAAGAATGTAATCAAATGGAGCATATATAATATCAATATATTCATTTTCTTGGAAATATTTTGCAGTATTTTCATTATTTTGTACAGAGAATTCTCACAAAAATGTAAGAATTGGTAATAGTACTTTCTACATGGGTCTCATAGTATGATGCTGAAACAGAACATTGGTTTGGTTATTAGAAGTTGTGATGGTGCTCCAGATGACTCTGAGACCCTGTGAGTTGTTAGAATTCTGAACTTATGGAATAGGCCTCCCTGGGTGTAGATATTTCCCTTGGACTTTAGAGATTTGGTTGAATTCCAAATAACAAAAAGGTTTTGCTTAAATTATTTTTATCCTACATAAATAATATTGTTTGCCAGTTATTTTTTTTTAAATCTCTTGTCCAAAATGCTTGAACTGAATGCTCAGTACATTTCAGAGAGGTAAGAGATTAGAACGTTGATGACCCACTTAATGAGTTTGCTTCCTTAATACAAGACCACAGACAAAAGAATTTACTTAACCTTTAAAAGAAACAATAGAAAAAAGCAGTTTTGCATAGTATAATCTATTTAATATCCTCTATCTTCAATACAAAACCAGTATTAACTAGGATTATGGATGGATTTTCTAACTCTTTAGAAAAAAATTCAAGTACACATTTTTTAAGAAATGTTGGTCTACTTGGATTAAAGGAAACATATAGATGAGGCTATCTAAATTTCTCTGGGTTAGTTAGTGTGCACAAAGCAAGTTGGTACAGCTGAATTAATCACAAACTTCAGCTAATTCTTTTTGCATCCTTATTAATCAGGTTAGGGTTTCTGCTCTATTAATGTAAACAGAGAAAGGTCAGCAATTCCACTAGGGGCATGTTCCAGGGCATGGGAATTAAGTGAAAAGTCATCCTTTATTCCCTTGCTAGACTGAAAACAGTCTCAGTCTTCAGCTCTGAGCACTCGATGATGTGGAATGTACTGTACTTACAGAGTGTATAGTTTCTGTGCAACAATGAAGGTCATTTATTACAGGATTGTCGTCCAAGTTTGCAATGATTCTTTGATTAGTGAAAAGTGGTTTTGCATGTTATGCCTTGGGATGTTTCTTTATTTTTTTTCTCCAAGAGGATTTTGTGGATTTTACTAATGCTCCACAGGAGAATTTTTAGCCTGCGCTTTGTTACATGATGTGCCAAAGGTGGTTCACAACGAACAGATAGCTTAAATTAGTTTAGATAGATTTTGTTTTTTTCCTCTAAGGGACAAAAAATGTTTTATTCCTTAAGACGACCTCCTAAAAGACAGCATAAGACACTGAGTAGAGCAAAACTCTAACTTGGAAAATGCAAAATTATACATTAGGATTTATATTTAAACTTCTACCACTCCCACCTCAGTGACCATAAACCACCCTACTGTCCTGCATACTCTCAAACACCAGATATTGTTTCATGTTTAGTATCATTCCAAAGGACTTCTTACCTTCCAGTCTCCACCATCGCTTTAAAGAAACTGCTTCACTGGGTCAAATAATGAAGTGTAGATACTAAGAAATACTGTCTGAAGAGGTTACCATCTTGCGGGTGGGGAATCGGGATGGTGTGATAAGAATAGGAGGTAAGAATTGGCTAGGCAGTTAGGGTAAAAAGACCCCAGAGAAAAGTAGTCCATTTCTTGGCTAAAACTCACAATTACCTTGGGCTTCTTAGCAACATACTCCATTCCAAAAATGTTGAGAGTATTTGGGAGCTCTTACCTAATCCCTAAAAGATTTGGGGGTTACTGCTTCAGAAGGGGAAATGTTAGAGTAGTCAAAATACCCATAAAAAAGAAGAAAGAGTACATGAAGTTATTAGAAAAGAAGTGATGGGGAGATATGGGAGGAGTTGGAGGGGAGGGAATGGGCATGGATTTGATCAAAACACCTTATATGCATGTATGAAATTCTCAATAAATTATTTTTTAAAAAAGAAATACTGTCTGCTTTCTAAATTGGACTATGATTCCTTTTTAATTTCTAAATATACCTTCATCCACATTTTTCCTATTCTGAATATTTAGCTGATCTCAGGATGGGAAAACTATACCTGTGCATCTGAAGACAACTGTTCCATGGTCTCCATGGTTCAGACATTGAACCAATTTTTATTTCATCCTTCTTCATACTATCCAATGTGCTTGAGATTTGTAGTGAGGCTATGGGTGTACAAAACAAGCAATCATTGACCCTATCTTCTTACAACTTATAGATTAGCATGGTCACAATTATATCCTACTCCAAAGGTTTCAGAAATATTTTTATCCAGAAGGGTGTCAGCTCTCTCAAATCCAGTTCAGCTTTGCTAAAAAGGTGCTACCCTGATATTCCCCAAACCAGTGAGCACAAGCCAATAGAACGTATCTGCTGTCTGGAGGAAACCGGCTCTCTTACTGTTGGGGTCAGTGGGCCCTGTTATGGAGCATTCTGACAGCCTGGGGTCTCAAGCCCCTAGGGAAAAGGAGCAGTGGACTGCCATCAGTGCAGCGGCCACTGCAAAAAGAAACAAAAAAGAACAAAATTCCTGACTGAACAAAATGAAGCGAAAACAGCAATAGTCTGCAAAGGTTAGTGCAGCAACCAGAAATAGAAACTTTCTTCTTATTTTCCCTGCCTCTGCAGAGAAGGATGCACCTGACTGTGGACCTCTGCAAGTCTGGGATTTGCCTCTTTACTCTGTGCCTGTCAGGAGCCAGTGCTGGGAATTCTGTGTTACTTAGGACGAATTTCCATGAAAAACTCTGCAAGTGATATGTGATCTCTTTTCACCTCAGTAGGGCACCACCAACAGACCAATGAAACACTTCCATTGAAACCTAGCTTACTGAATGAGTGAGTTTATTGCTATTATAGGAATATGGGTAAGGGGTTTCTTAAAGGAACACAGGTGACCCAAAGGCAGTTGCATCACCAGAAAGCCCACCCCTGCATGGACCATGACTCACAAAAACTGCATCCCTAGAGCTTCCTCTGCAACTTGCAGACAGCTGGGCTGCTAGAAAAGTCTTCTCTCCAAGCACGTGTTACTGCATATATATAATAAACTTGGAGAGAGGCCTTGTGAACCTTGTTTTAGGAGCTTCCTGATAGTTATGTCTATTTTCTGAGCACTTACTTCCTTCATTTTAAGGAGCCTCCCTCCAAGATGGAATGACTCAATTCAGAGAAAATTGCTACACCATAGCAGGGTATGTAGGAACAGGGAAGCTTTGTCCACAAAAGGAAATAAACACAAGATTCCAACCTGCTTCTGGTTTCTAATTGTAGTTCTGACTGGGCTATCTTGAAACCAGCCAAACCGGCTTCACCTTGTGCTTTGTTTTTACCAGTTCTGTACCTCAAGAGTGAAAACTGTTCCCCACTATCTCAATTCACCCTCAAATACCTGCTTTTATTTATTTAGGCTTTATGAGCCCTGACGCTGCAAGTGACTTAGCTAAAGGCATCACATAACCTGGAAATCGCTGCTGGAACCACCCATGAGTGATGCTGATGTGAAACCCTCCTCCATGGCCCCCTGCCCTGGACTCCTGAGACCCCTGCCCCTCTTTAGGAATAACAGCTCTTTCTCACTTCTGTAAACCCCTTGATTGCTAGGCTGAGAGGACAAACTGCACTGACCCCATTTTGACTAGTTGTTTCAGGCAAGCCTGGACCTGTCCAGGCATGTCATAATCTCCACCTACTACCCCCACCCCAGAAGGCTATAGATCAAGCAAGCCCAGGCATATAGCAGCCTTATAAGGTAAGAACAGAGACTTCTGGCCTCACAGATAACAGTCAGCACATTCCATAGCTCTGAGGGTAGCACCCACCAATGAGAAACCCCCAGGACTGCATCCCTTGTAACCAATCAATTCAAAAGTGTGTTGGCGCACGGGCTTCTCCGACCAATCAAGATGTGACTCTGTTATTACCCTCCTCCCTTGGTCTAAAATCTATAAAAGGCTTCCTCCCTCTGCAATCAAGGCTCTCAGCACAGATCCATTGCCTTGATCCAAGCTCTGAGAGCCCGAGTTTAAGCCTGAATAAAGACTCTGTTCTTGCATGCCCTCTGGATTCCGTGGTTATTCTTGGGGGTCTGTTCTCTGGGCACAACACTGAGGAGAGTCACCAGGTCTGAAAGCCTTCTACACATACGATATTGAATAGGATATTTATACCAGTAGATAATTTATTCCTCGCAGAATCTGATGAAAGCTTCATCATCTCCTGTTTGTCAATGAGGAAAAATGAGTCTCCAAAAAGTTAAGCCACGTGTTTATGCTTTCTGGTTAGAAACTGGGGAGTCTGGCTTGACTTTGTCTCTTTTTTAAAAAAAAGATTTCATTTTCATTTTCTTTTTAAAAGTGTGTGTGTGTGTGTGTGTGTGTGTGTGTGTGTGTGTGTACATGTGTAAAGGTACTCACGGGATGCCAGAAGCATTCGATTCTCTTGGAACTGGAGATACAGGTGGTTTCAATCTGCTTGATGTGAGTTCTGGAAAAACCTAGGTCTTCTGCAAGAACAGTCTTGCTCTAAACCACTGAGCCATCTTTCCAGCATGCTCTTAAATTGTGTCTAGTAAAAAAAAAATTAACTCAGATAAAATAGAGTATTAAACAATATGGGCAAGGAAATTAAGAGAAAATGTTCTATAATGAGAAATAAATTATAGCACAGTCATTCAAAAATTTCATATAATGTCAAAACAGATAATTTCCAAATAGAAATAATGAATATCACTTGATTTTTAAAAAAACAATGCAATTAATGAAAATAAGTAGGCATTAACACACTGGGAAACAAGAATTACCTAGTGATCCATCCAATGTGCGTCATGACAGGTAACAAGTAGAATACGAGAATACAGCTGGAATCGGGCAGAAAACGTATCATTGCCATTTGTCACTCACAGGTGTTTTAAGAGAACCCATTGCACAAGAAAATATTAAATGTTTTGAAATGACTTAGGTTATCTATGCACAAAATTTGACAGAGATTTTCCCAACTGTGAGTGCAGCCTAAATGTTCACATGACCCTGGTACTACCAAACTGTAAATGCAAAAGACTTTTTAAAATTACCAACACAAAAATGGAAATTATATACAACCCTGATAAAGGAAGTCATTGATTTTCTTGCTCCTTCTTTAAAAATGTTAACAACTGTTGGCACATAGAGAGATGGGCAAAGAGTGAGTACAGGGAAAGCACCAGAAAGAATATCATGAAGGCAGATCCAAAAATTAAATTACTAATTTGAAATAATGCTTTTTCTGAACTTGGAAGTATTTGTGGCACATATCATCTTTTTAAAAATACGATGTTATTTTTCCTTTAAGTAATCATTTATCTAACCAAATCAGCATTCATTTATTGTTTATTTTATTGTGGGGGTGCAGTTGGGGAGAGTTGGCTTAAAATACAATCCCCCTCTGGCGTCCTCTTCAGGGCTGGGATCACAGGCCTGAGCCACTATTCCCCACTTTCTTTTCCTGAATTAAGCTCCAGATCCTTTGTAGTCCACAGCTGCTTTCCTTCACCCCTAGCACCTGAGCACAGCCTATTCAGCCAGCCAGGCTGGCCCAGGGCACCTCTTATCTCCTGCAATAAGCACTGTATGCGACCAGAGCTCCTACTCTTACTTTAGGTGCTTCCTTGGGAAATGGAATTGCTCAAAACTTTGAGTCCTCAGAAGTTAGAGATTCTCCAAGGCAAACAGAGAAGTATCATTATTGGTTCAGAAGAACCCACTTGTACTGTTTCCCAGGATACATTTCAGCCTGTCTGTCTTGTACAGTTTTAGCTTAAATACTATAGAACTAAAATAAATATTCAGCTTTGTTAATTATTTCATACACATAGAAGATTTGAAAGCAAAAGTTTTATAAATTTAATCAGTCTAACAACAGAACCAGCTGTCTTTCCTTTATTTACTGTAATTATGTTATTGTAGTAGACACAACTAGTGGTATCAGAATTGGAAAATACTCCCTAAACCTAAGATAACAAAGAGACCAGAGACTGAGAGAGGGGGATAGTAGGAAACAAATGTTACCAAGGGGGAAATAGGGAAAATGGGGTATTTAACCGGGGAAGAGGAGAAAAGGAGACACAAGGAACCATGGGGGTAAACGGGAAGAAGCAACTCAAGAGAAGGGGGATAATAGGACACAAGTATTATCAAGGAGAGGACATTTAAACTGGAGAGGGAGCAAGGATGTTAGACAGAGAGAGAGGAGAGATAAATGAAGCTTAGGTGGCATAAAAAGCCAGTGGGAAATGTATTAACTTACCCCCCCCCAAATACACATATAATATCTGAACATGAATGCATGTGTATATCTGAAGGCTGTATAACAAGGAACACTGTGACAGACAGGAGAAACCTCCCTTTGCGTTGTTGGCCAGTGTAGTCTAAGAGACTCTAAAAATGATATATTCTATCGCCACAGCCCTTGATTACCTCCCAGAACTTGAGGGTGAGACCCTATTGCTGAAGATAGAACATACTTGGGACACAGAACTTGGAACAAGGGAGCTGGAACTGACCTGGAAGCTTCTCCCTGAAGACTAGCTCTCATAGTTCTAGAGGATACTATGCAGGATGCTAAGGGAAAAAAAAAATCAATCAGTCGTCCAACCAAGGTCCAAAGCCTAATAACCACAATGGCTGGCACAGCAAACTATCTCTATTGGTACAATAGTGGCACTTTTAATTAGAGGGTATTCAACAGCTATGTAATTGACTTAAAGCCCTCTCAATGGGAGGGAGCTAATGAGTAGCACTGTTAATATACCTAAATACACATGGTTGGAGAGGTCATAGATTCTAAAGAAAACCCCATATCTGTAATACCCACAGACAAATGAAATTTCTTACTGTATACTAAATATGTATCCTTATATTTACAGACAAGTATACCATTCATTACTCATCAAAGAAGCTTCTTTTTGAAACTGATGGAGGCTATTGTAGAGTTCCACACCTGGTCACACACAGAGAAAATATGTCTGAGAGATGCCCACCCCTACGTGACATATCTACAGTGGAACCTCTACACCTAAGGCTTATGCAACTTAGTGGAAAAGGGAGTAGAGAGAATAATAACACATCTCTCAACTCTCAACATACAACAGAGTATGATGCACACAGAAGGCAACAATTGGCTAAGTTTTAGAGAATAAGAGACTGCAAAGTGTATGTCCCTGGTTAGGATACATATTAATCCCCACCCACCAATGTCTCAGGAAACATTGAGGAAGAAGGGGTGGAAAGATAGTAAGAGCCAGGGTTGGTGTGTGAACATAAGGAAACAGAGGCTTTCAGGCCACTGAGAACTTATTCATATGAATTTACAACAATGTGACAGCATGCACAAGACCCATGCCAACTCAATCAGACAAAACCCCAGCATAGAACCAAGGAAATGGGCAGCAGGCCCCAACCATAGCAGAAGAACTGTTGGCAACTGATTACTGCTGGGTGAAGAAAGTTGATTTTCTTTTAGGGAGTGACTCTAGACAGGCTGACTAGACTCCAGTGGATAGACTTGCACTGAGGGACATCTGAGTAGAAATATTTGACTGGATAGGACTTAAGATATAGTACAGAACCCATGAAATCCCTTGGGGAGGTCGTGGGGGCACATGGGTGGGGGAGGGGGTCTAAATTTGATTATGATCTGTTCTATGAAATGCACAAAAACTCAAGAGAGAAGACACTTAAGCTGCTATAATTTCTAAATGCTACATACATAAAAGACCATTCATTATTCACAGTATAGCAAACAATAGAACATCAGCACACTGTGTTGGATGGATCCCAGTTCTGAGCCACTTACTCTTAAAACTGCCTCCAAAATCTAGAACATTCCATCTCTTGACAAATTAAAGTTCCTGAAATAAACTTTAAGCTCCCTTTCTACTTACCCAGAATTATCCAGCTAATTATATTTTACAACTTAGTACACTACTTTAAACTGGGATAGACCTACATGGCACACATTTCATTTGGGCTATGATGTTTGCATTAATATATACACAACTTTTTTTTGTGCTTCAGTCTTCCATTCAGCCACAGGAGGACACCTAACAGTATAGACGTACAAAACCCAGCAACAGTCTGCACAAAATTCTGAAACGAGTGGCTTGATTTTAGGTTCTTTCCTAACCTCATGCCTTAGAAAGTTGCTGACAATCAGAAAACATATTTATTTTCCTGAAGTGATTGTAATTCTCAGCACCATTTTAAACTTCTAAAAAGCGAAAGATAAAAAGAGTATGTAGGATTATGCTAAACACCACTTAACACCATAGATTTTCAAAAGATCAACTGCCTGATATGACGTTAAATATAGCTGAATGTGGTCCCACATCTCTATGCTGCTTTGCCAAGTTCCTCCCGTTGGATGCAATTTACAACAAGCAAGATATTAAGCCCCCATAAATAGTCATTATAATGTAAACACTGAACACTCCTTATTATAGGAGCGAAGCCAGCCTCTCCAAAAATGTATAAAACAGAAAACGAATCCTTGAATTTCATCTCAGGGCAGAAGGTGGATTTGAATTTGAAGACGTGCCAAATGGTAATTTGGGGCACAAATATTTCAGACAAAACTGCTCTACTATGAGTAATAACAGCATATGTTAGTTTCTAAATCAGTTTGCATATGTCACAGGAAACATACCCAATTAGTATGAGAGGCCATTTACACTTTAATAAAGTTATTAACAGTAAATCATAACAAAGTAGGTATGCACATATGAGATATATGAATCAAAATACAGTTGGAAATCTGACACAACAGCAGTAAGTGGCGCTAATGAGACTCTTCCATGTATTAAGTCTGCAAATTATTTTTTTCCTCTTTCTTTTACCAATCCTCTTATTACTGTCTTCTTTTCACACGGCAACTTCTGTGGCTCTTTATAGCTCCTTTTAAGCTAACCAGGCCTGGAAGGATTAAAGAAGACATTTGGCCTTTATGGATTTCTGTGACTGAATGTGTATGTCCTGAGGAAAAATGGAACTGTGCAAGGAGCTATTAAGCACCAATGAGCAATCAGAAGGAAGGTCTGAGTTATGTTCACTGCAACAGATGTTGTGTCCCAGAATTCCCGGAGCTGCCTCAGGCTTGTGCTGGTGTCAACCCTGTGGTAAATGGGTTTTCATAATGAATTTACTGTTAATTCTCTCTCACACACAAACCATTAGAATTTCATTAAATGGCTGACTAAATGCCACCAAGGCTCAGAGCATGACTATCTTTTGTTCATTTGGAAGAAGCTTTGAAAAATCCAGAATCTCAAATTATTAGCAATTCATTGTAGGCTGACGAGATCAACCAGCTGCCCATTTTCTGGAGAGGGATGTCCCCTGGGGGGGGGGGGGGGGGCTCTGAATTCCACACATTAGGCTAGAGCCCAATTCTCTGATTTTCCAAATAATCACAGTAAAGATTATTGCTCTCAAGTCCACATATAGGATGTCTTGTTGAACTAACCCAGTTTTAAAGTTATTTGGTTAAGCCATTTTCAATTTAAAATAAAAAGCATGATGTTTTAGTAAATAAAAACTGGTTGCAAAAAATGATGCAAATGTAATCAAGAAAACAATTCTACATGAGACACTGACCACATGTGGGCTATCTGGAGAACACCTAGCTTAGTTCTGACATTTTGAAAGACACATAAAACCAACAGGGACAGTCACAAAGATATTGCCGGAAGCGGTGGAGCAGAGCTCTGTGGAAAGGAGACACTGGAAGTACCACCTTTCCTCTTGGGGACTAGAAATGACATTAGTGCTGTTCTCTTAAAGCAGTGGGAGTTCCTAATAGCTGAACATCCACTGTTTCACTCACCAGCTCCTTCTCTAATTCTTTATCTCCACTCTTCCAAATAATCATTGCTTCCTCTTCTTTGTATCCTTGAACAGACCCTGCACCATTTATAATGCTTCCATTCTGACGTGCTCTTTTTTTTTTTTTTTTTTTTTTTTTTGCCCCTGTTCCCGCTACCCTGTCATGCAGTGATCTTAGCATTTGAGCGCCTGAGCTATATCCAGCTTCTGAGACTGTGTGTGAAATTTCCTTCTCTTCTCTTGCTGCTTCTCCCACATCAGTCTTGCTTTTGTGGTACAAGCATGTGTATGTATGCATCTATGGGCTTGTACATGAGTGTGTGGAAGCCAGAGGTCAACACTGGATGTCTTCCTCAATCGTTTACCACCTTATTTTTTAAGACAGGCTCTCTCACTAAACCTAGAGCTCATAGATTCATCTAAGCTGGCTGGTCTGAGCGCTGGTGATCTGTCTTAACCACTTCTGCAAGGCTGAGATTAAAGGTGCACTTATGACACCCAGTTTTATACACAGGTCCTGGGGACCTGAAATCAGGCCCTCGTGCTTATACAGCAAGCACTTTTCTGACAAAGCCACCTTCCCATCTCTCAATCTTGCTTTTTCAGGTATCTCCTTGTTTAGCATCACATCTCACTGTAAAATGTTCTTTAAGAAGATTTACCAAGTTCCTCACCCAGAGGAGGTTCCAACTCCCTCACCCAACCACACATCTACCTCTTTGTCTGTTCTCTATAACAATGGTGCTCATTTGCTCAGAGTACTTTCTCCCTTTGTATACACTCACACAAATATATACACATACATGCACACATATATGTACATGGGCGTGTTCCTCATTAAAGGATCGCAATTTCAGAATCCAGTTTCTTCTCATTGCCAGTGGATATCAGACACATAGTAAAATACTGGGTGTATGGTAGGTACTTAATAAATTGTTGAATGAAAGAAAATGCTGAGTCCATTACATAGATTCCCTTAATGAATAGTTTTCCACGAGCCAACTATGATATATTTTGTATACATAGCTAGTAAATGCTTATGGTAAGATCCAAATCTAATCACAGACACAATTCCATAGTGTCATTTTGATATCGATTTTTTGGTAATTTTTTTCAAGATCTCTCACCATCTTGGCCAGGACATAATCTTTGTTGCTTTAGTGCCCCTGCCTCAAGAATCCATCACCTCTGGTCATCTTAGGAACTCTGAAGCAGCTTGCCACCAAGTAGAAGGAGAAAGAAAAAGTCCAGAGACGTCCCCCCTACACAAACTAGAAGTATATCTCTGTCGTGTACAAGTCTAGGGAATAAAAATCACAATTCTTTTTAATGTTTCAAGACGTGTTGCAGCCGTAAGCAAAAAGCAAGATGATAGTTTGGACTTAACAAGAATTATCATTCTGTGTTATAAGAGCTTCTGTTTTCAGGCATGGTGGCTTGTAGTTTCATTTTAAAGGAGAGCAAAATAAAACAGAAGCTTTCTTCCTGTGCTAGACAGCTTCAGTTGTCAGCTTGACACACCTGGGTAGAGGGGGCCTCAGTTGACGACTGCCTCCATTAGATTGGCCTGTGGCCATGTCTGTAGGGCATTTTCTTGATTGTTGACTGATGTGAGAGGGCCCAGCCCTCTGTGGGTGATGCTACTTTGGGCATGTGGTCCTGGGTTTTATAAGAAAGCAGGCTAAGCACAGGCCAGGGGAGCAAGCCAGTAAGCAGTATAGTTCCATGGTCTGGGCTCCAGGTTCCTGGCCTGAGTTCCTGCCTTGACTTCCCTAAATGATGGACTTCCCTTTCCTCCCAAAGTTGGTTTTGGTCAGTGTTTTTATTGTGGCAATAGAAAATAAAACTAGAACAATTCCCCAAAGTAAGACCCTACCCAACATGATTACAGTGATTATTGCCTCTGCATAATTTCTACGTCACTCTGGCTCATGGTCTTCACACCAACTTCCTTGTATTCATTATCATGGGATATTAGAAAAATATGAAGGGACAGAGAAACTACTTGCATATCGACTTCAGGATGTATGCTTCTAGATAGATATGCACTGGGCATATTTCCATTCCAGAAAGAAATTACAAGTTTTCACAGAAATGTTAATATACCACAATTTTTTTCACATCATCCCCTATTTTCCCCATGCCCCCTTTAGGTTTCATTACTATAGCAGAAGCAAACAGGATGAGAGAGAGGTACTTAAATGTATCTGTTTTCCTCTGCTAACCCGAGAAAGTTTCATTTCTGATTCTGCCATTATGCTTTGAAAGCCAATGATTTCTAGCTCTCCAAACCAATGAGTAAAGGTCTTTGACCTCAGTTGTAGACCTCACATGTGGAAGAGAAAGCAAAGACTTTTGCTTCAGTGAACTCATTTATAAATTCAGCTATTTTGCCAATAGAATAAATAGGTATAGAGAGACCAAAATAGAGAAGAAGCTGTATTTTCTCCTGAAACCTTCGAAAAAGAATGTTCAGATTTTTTTGGACATCAGATTTTTGTCCTTAAGAGGAACTCTGAGTTAATCATCTTAGCCTTTTTTATTTTTTTGTCTTTTTGAGGCAGGGTCTCCCTGTAGCCCCAGCTGTCCTGCAACTCACTATGTAGACCAGGCTGGCCTTGAACTCACAGAGATCCACCTGCCTCTGCCTCCCAAGTGCTGGGTTTATAGGCGTGCGCCACCACACCTGCTTAATTATCTTAGTCCTTTAAACATTAAAAGACTTACAAAACTGCTATTCAAGAGATGAGGAACATATCATGTAATCAAAAGACCCCCAACTCATCATATTTCATTTTGAAATAGTTTTTAATACTCTTTACATCAGTGAGGGTACTTAAGAACCTAGAAAAAGGGCCATTTTATCATTTCCTCAATTATTCCCACATTTCATGTTTATTTGCCTCTGGGTGTAGGTTTTTGGGTAAAGGAAAAAAAAATAGACTCAGGTCAAGTTTCTTGTCACTCTAACAGTGGCTTGAGTTACCGTGTGTGTGTGTGTGTGTGTGTGTGTGTGTGTGTCCCTGTGTGTGTATGTATGTATATATGTATAAATTTTTAATTCATTGTGGTGGACTAAAGTGTAAATCTGTAAACCATTGTACATGCTGGCCAAAGAGTTTTGTGGCCCTCAGGGGACCAGCCATGGGACATGAATGGATTATGACAGAACTGAAAAAGGACCAGTGGACTTATATGGTTCTATTTCTTTACTCCTTCTTTATCCGCTCTTAGTGCTAAATGCCCAGCCACCTCTGCTTATGTACTCATACTCATTAGAGTTACAGCTGAATATTTATAGAACAATGAATAAAAATAAGTGGCTGCAATAGAGCAATTTAGTGAAATATAATGAGCAGGATATCAGAACCACCATAATATGCCTTGAGAGATCAGTGTCTCCTGAGAAACTAGGGGGGTACCGGCATTCCAGAGATGACTCCCCAGCAAGTGTCCTTGCATAAACTTTCTCAGAAGACAAGGATCTCCAGGCATATATGCTCAAAGTTCAGCTAAATTTACCAAGCATATTTTAAAGCTATAGGAACACTATTTCACAGTCCCTTCAGAGTTTGGATAAGAAGTTTTCTTGACGTGATAGGGAAGCTGCACCCATGAAATATTGACAATATGATGGCTTAAACATGACCTGTGTAATAACAACACCAGTTGACATGCTAACCTGGATGGAAGAGATTTCACAACAACCCACCTCTTCATGAAGTGCTCAAGGCACTCAATGGCTGCTGAGATGAGAGAATCAGTTTTCTTCAGGGATGAGCTCCTTGATAGATTATCTAGTTCCAAGATCATTCCTAAGGACATGCACAAACAGGAAACACTAAATGTGTGTGTGTGTGTGTGTGTGTGTGTGTGTATCTATATGTAACAATAATAATTAAGGACAAGGAAGACATCATGAAACCGAGTGGGCCGAAGGGGAGGGAATGGGAGGAGTTGGAAAGGGGGTAGGGGTGGAAAATGATGTAAATACTGTATTTTTGTATGAGATTCTCAAAACAAAAGAGAGCAAAATTATATAAAAGGAAATTTGTGAAAGGGGGGGTCATAAAATTGTCAAAGTCACAGGTCACAAGGAAGAGGAAAGGAAGAAGAGCCTTCTGGGTAGTGTGTAGGCACAAGCACAACTCTTCTCATACTCTTCTCCTCCAATTCTGTGGTAGATTTTTTCTGTCCTACTCTACACCAGTCTCAGTAGCTGAGGTTGGCTGAATGCGAAGGTTCTGTCTGAATTGCAGAGATGCATCTAGATGTTGGGACCCTCTGCATCTACATCTACATCATGATCCATTCCATAGACACAAATGGCCCACTGCTGTCTTCCGCAAACCACTGTTCTAAAAACTGGGACTAAAGCCTTGGGCAAAGCAGTTCTTTGGATGGAACTTATTTTTCTGTATGGAAATAATTGATAAAGTAAGGGAAGTGTAGGTAACATGGAGAAACCTGACTGCAGTGAGAGCAAGCCATGTGAATCCATAGGAGATAATTTACTCTGAACTAAGTATTTCATGAAAAGGAAGTAAATACCCACCTGATTAAGTCAGTTTTTCTAAGCTAAGTCTGTTCCTAACTAAAAAAATGTTTCCTTCTACCCATGGTTCTACATGGGTAATATTAAAGAGTCACAAACTCATCCCTACATACCAGGTTAAAATGCATATGACATTAAAATGCATTTTTCTTTAATAAATAACCATTTAAAGTGTCACTTGATTTGGTCAACAGAATGTGGCAGAGTGGCCCTCTTTGAGTCAGAGCATTGGTCTCAAAAGGCTTACTAGCTTCTCCTCTTGTCTAATACCTTAAGCTATGAAGTTTTGTGGTAGTGTTTTATACGACGATAGCTAAGAGATATAGAAGCTGGTTGTGGTGTAGAGTTTTTCCTTGAAAAGTAGAAAATAAAATTGTGGATCTGATTAAGAGTGTTTGGCAGGGTTAAGAGTGTCAGTAGCTGTTTTGTTTGCTTTATTTTATCGTAACTGATAAATTAAGGGAAGAGAGATGCGAGTTGACAGAGAATACTTTATTTAAAAGCAAAGTTCAGAAAGAAGAACTATGGATGAGCTGGGAATCACTGTGCTGAAAATCAAAATCTGTTCACATTTCCCTCCAGTAGAAGATTCTCAATGCAAGAAGTACATCATAGGATGTGTATCTAGTATGTACCTACAAACCCCTTTGAGATCTAGGAAAGACTTGAAGTGGTGGCTGGCTAAAGGGCTAAAAATACATTTCTAAGAATCAAGAGTTTGTGGTTGTCCTGCAGTGCTTCTCGGTGCCCAAAGTAGACAGGGGATTAGTGCACACAAAAATTATGGATGTCGCTTTTGAGGCATGGTATAAATCCAGAGAATTTCACAACAAATTTTAAGAAAACGGGGCTGACACAAGCATTGCCTCTTTGGACCAAAAAGAACACAAACAAGGAGAAAATAAGCCTCAGGGTCTTCTACTTCCGAAGAAAAAGAAGCAGCTGAGATTCATCTAGTTGTGGTCAAAATGTGAAGCCATTTTAGAATTGAAAGGGCTGTGGGTGGAGCCAAGGTCCAAGGATAATGGACTCAAGAATCACTCCCAGTTGAAGAACTGGACCCTATTCAAGGAACACCCTTTAGTCCCAAGGGGGTGAACTGGACACGTGTTCATTTGTTTTTCAGAATTGCCACAAAATTAGGATGGCTATGTGCTTCCCATTCTTACTTTTAAAAGTTTTGCTTTATTAGTTTTATATTTATTGAAAAATCACAGAAACAGGGAATTCTCATATACCTCCCCCATTCTATCTCCATGAAGTGTTTGTCACAACTAAGAAACATACACTGGCATCTAACAATAACTGGGCTCCACAATTTACTCAGAGTTCACATTTCCCCCTTTTTTTCAGTTTCAAGACACTCTGTACTGAAGCACAGCATCGTTAGTCACCATGTATCATGTCTTTTCAGGAGCCTCTGGTCTGTGACACTATCTTATTCTTTTCTTGTTTTAATTTGATGATCTTCACAGTTTTGTGGTACACTGGCGAGATATTTTTGAGAAAAACAAAAGAACCTATTTGTCTCTCAGTCTGAGTTTTTTTGATTTGTTTGCTTCTTAGTTTGCTTGTTGTGATAATCAGTACAGACTCCTGGTTCCAGCTACCGGATGATAGTTCTGGAAACTAAGACATGGGTTCTCGGTCTGTGTACCTAATGCTTTGTTCTTACTCTGTAAAGAGAGGCTGTTCAGTCCCTGTCTTACCAATGTGTACTGAGTGCCCTCTGGCTGGCAGATCACTGGCATTTCCTCTTAACTTGTGTAAATATCAGGAGACACTCCCCAAGAAGAAACTATCCCATGCCCACCAGCTGTTGACCATGAACTCATGGGCTCAAAACCTAATGATACTGTAAGGGGCTAAATCTCTTATAAGCAAACGAAGCCACAGAGATTAAAGACGGCACACTTCCTGCTTCTTCTTAGTCTCTTGCAGGAAGACCTTATTTTATTTTTAACTCCAAAAATGCCCCTTCAACTGACCTGCTCAGAGTCACATAGCCCTGTGCTTACAGATGTGACTTCTCAGCCTTCTCTTCTTTTTTTAAGTTGGCCCATCCAAATCAGGGGAGGGGAAACCACTGAAATTCTTAAAACCTCGTTTCGCCCTGGAAAATACTGGATATCAGTTTCCACACTCCCTCTCCACTGTGGAGAGTTTCATCTTTCTGTGTGAATATGTGTGTGTGGACGGATGTGATTCTTTAATTTTAATAACAGTCGGCTTGACTGCTGCTCTCTGCTGGTATGAGATTTTCCTTCCTTTTAACTATTTAATTGGCTGAGAACATGAACCCAACGATACCCCTAGACTGTTAATAATGCCACCCACAACAGTATGATTAGGGTGAGGCTTTAGAGTCCTGGAGTGGGGATAGTCACATTTTGCGTATAAATTGCTGATAAATTGTGAGACCAAAGGTAGATTCTGGTAGGCTGATCGATGCCTACCACATTATGTGCTTGTCTGTATACAGTGGTTCATTTCTCTTTCCTTCCAGCTATAGGTGGAATCTATTTCTCTACTGTCTTGGAAGTCATGGTAGAGGAAACGTGGTAGCACTTTTCGTAAGTCCTTGTGCCTAAGTCTCAAGAGGCCCTGAAGTGTCTTTGTTCTCTTGAAATACTGAACACCTGGTTGTGAAGAATTATAAGTGAAAGACTACTTGGAAGGATGGCTTCAGCCATCGGTACTGAACCCAGCAGCCGAATGCTGTAACAAGGGAGACTGAGCAAACACAGAATTCCTCAGAATCATTAGACATTGTGTTTTAGAGTAGTAAGCTAAGAACAAAGGAATGATCAACTCACTATTATATTAGTAAAACTCATCTTCTTGATACAAATAAAACTTTCTGTATGAATTATGATTCATTCTTGTTCATTTGGTTTGGATTTGGTCTTTTGTTGATATTTTTGTTTTTGTTTTCTTGAGACGCGTTCTGTATCCTGGGCTGGTCTTGAACTTATGATCCTCCTGCTTCAGACTTCATCTGCCAGGATTCAGGCAAGAGCCACCATGCCTGGCTCAAGGATATTTCACCGTGAGTTCCATTTATTCCAGGCAGAGTTCTTGGTAGGCATCAATACATAGTAAACTATAATCTTGGCATGATGGCTGGATCTTCTTTTATCATATACTGTGGTGTTTTTTATTGAAAACATGCTTTAACCAGAAAAGAGTTTCATCAGTAAAAATGATGAGAGCTGCTACAAATTGGCAAAATATTTGCAGACCCGATTCCCACTCCCCTCAGATGGCACCTTAGAAACACTTGCTTATTCCAGCTGAAAGTGCAGTTTGGTTTTGGTACCAAGGTTAGGAAACAGCAATGCTATTTCGTTTAAAAACCTGGAAATTTAAATTGTGCTAAAGATAGCAGTTTTCTCACAAGCAAAGGTCCATTTACCTCTTCAGATTTTCCTCAAGTCACTAACCCTGTTCACCCTGCTACAACTGTATCACCGTTCGCAGTTCTGTGAAGATGCCAAACTCAACATGGCATGGGAGTTCATGCCTAGACTTCTCACTATGTGGGAAGGTAAAGCAAGGTGATGCCTTGAGCCCAGGAGGCTGCTGAAACCCATCTGGGCAGCTTAGTCAGGTTCAGTCTTGAAAATAATAGGAAGAATCCTTCTTTGAGTCCTTGGGTTTTAAATATCTTCACATAGTTTTAACATTGATTGCTCCTTTCAATGAAACCTAATAAACAGTATTTAATGGGTCAGGATCACAACAATGATATATAAAACAATGCCTTTAGAACCATATAAATAAATGATGGAAAACTAAAAATATGGCCAGTGCAATATTAGAAGAAATGTTTTAACATTCTCATCCAAATGAATTTTGAATACTCAAAACAGATTTTAAGCACTGTCTTTGTTGCACATCTGAAGGGAAAAAAGCCCAGGTGTTTTGTACTTTTAGTGTATGAAATCCCAACCCAGTAGGAACTCTTCCAAATCACCACATAAAGTGCAAGTTAGGCTCATTTTCTTATTCTCTGAAGAAAGTTGCAAACCAGTGTATGAAGCCTGCCCTGCTCTTCCCCACCTTCTGTAAGGAACAAAGCTTTTCATGTTGCCTTCGTACCTGTGTGGTGTCATGAGGCTCCAGCCAAATTTTGGATGAAGCTATCCATTCTATATTTAAGTAGCCCCCAAAGTTACTTAGGAAAAGTTACAAAGGGAAGCTTGTATGATATTTAAAACTGAGTATACAGCATCTAGGATTTCGATTCTCTTTTTACCTATGTGTCTTGTCCAAAATCCTTGAAAACCTGAAGCACAAATAATCGCTCTCCCATGCATTTCAACCAGTTTACTATATAGAAAATTAAGTAGTTGTTTCAAATATTTTTGAATATATAAATGGTTCCCAAAAGCTTAGGGAGTGTGATTTGATAAAATAGATATGTCAAAAATACAGAAATAAGCTGGAAGTGGTGGCACACACCTTTAATCCCAGCACTTGGGAGGCAGAGGCATGTTGATTTCCATGAGATGGAAGCTAGCCTGGTCTGCATAGCAAGTTCCAGGCCATCTGGGACCCTGTCTCAAACAAAACAAAAGAAACAAACAAACAGACAGAACATAGAATACATAAGAAGAATAAGTATCTACAGAGCTTGGTGAACGCCATTTGTCCAGAACCTTTTAGAAGTCTGACAGAGGAAAAAGGTTAGATTTAAAAAGCCAGAGGGCACCAGGTATATACTGTAAAGCTAACACTCTTTCAGCAAATAGGATGGAAACAAGTGGGAGTGATTAGAGATTCACAGAGATAAGAGGTCAAAGAGAAAGCATAACCAAATGAAAATGTTTTCAAAAGAAAAGACAGCTAACTTACTTTTTTATAGACTATCTTTGCATCCAGTCTAGTAAGAATCGAAGCACTGGAAAGAGAGAAAAAAAAACTTGATAGAGAAATGCCTGGAAAACTGAAATGGAAGTTTTGATTACAAAGGAAAAGAATGATAAGCTGGTGGGGGAGAAGCCCAGTGCAGAGCAATTGCTGAGCATGTTGGGAGGCTTGGGTTGAATTTTCATCATCTCATCATAGAAAAAAGTAAAGAAAAACATGAGGCTAATGAACAAGGGAATCTTATTTGATTGTAGCTAGTAGGACAATTCAACAATAATGCTCAAACAATGCAAATACATG
>NW_008332654.1:2295301-2311070 GCF_000622305.1 Nannospalax galili | reverse complement strand
TCGAAGCGCTAAAAATCTGTACCTGTTAAGCACTAACTCCCCCCCTCCCTTCTTCTCTTTGCCCTGCACGTGTGTGTGTGTGTGAGTGTGTGTGTGTGTGTGTGTGTGTGTGTGTATGGGTGTATGGGTTAGGAATTTCTGGAAAAATATGAGACATTAAAATGTGTAAGTGCTTCTTAAAATGCAAAATGTTATTTGTAGAAGACCATTAAAAGCAAGTATTTTTGTATATTTTTATTGAATTTTTGCTTATTTTATACACAACATCTTAATCATCTTTATACCCCCTTCCCCATAGGCACCCTCCCATAACTCCTCCACACTGGATTTCATGCATTTTGTCATTTATGTTAAGGCCTACTGAGTCAAGTTTGTGTCCCAAGATGTCCCTCAGTGCAAGTGCATCCACTGGGGTCTAGTCAGCTTATTTAGAGTCATTCCCTTAAAGAAAATCAGCTCTTCCTCACCCAGCACTACTCAGCTGCTCAATAGTTCCTTAGCTAAGATTGGGGCCTGCTGCCCATTTCCATGGTTTAGGCTGGATTTTTGTCTGCTTGAGTTTGCATGGGTCTTCTGCATGCTGTCACTATTGCTGTAAGTTCAAATCAGCAAGGTGCCAGGAGCCTGTAGGACTCTATTTCCATATGGTCTTGCACCCCCTCCCCTGGTTCTTACAACCTTTCTACCCACTCTTCCCCAGTGGTCCGAGTTTAATATAGAAGTCCTGTCTAAGCACCCACGCTCTGCAGACTCTCATTCTCTATGCTTTGGTCATTTGTGGCTCTTAACGTTCATGCCCTCTGTTGCATGAAGGAGCTTTGTTGATAAGAATTGAGAGATGCACTAGTAGTCTCTATTGCTTCACTATGTTCCATGAGCCTTAGGTGTAGCAGTTTCATTGGAGATGTGTCACCCTAGAGCTGAGCATAAAGCAAGTTTTGAGAGTGACATTACAGATGTGACTGTAGGTTAGAATACTGGAAAATAGAAATGGTGACTCATAGACTACACAGACATGAAAGCATTTGCAGGCAGTCATGAAGGAAGTCACCACTTCAGCCTAAGACCAGTAGTTTCCACTGTCACAAACCTGCACAAATATGATGGTTGCCCAGCCACATCATATAGATGCCAATCTATTTGTAAATACTACAATATGTACTGCAAGTATTGGGATCCAGGAATGAATATTATACACCTCTCCATTTTGATTCATACTGCAAGTAGTATTCCTAACAGTCATGTTCCAGTTTACTTTTTTCTAGGTACTTTTCATAACGTCATTAACCTTGATAGTGTGCCCTGTAAAATGTAATACGTGAAGATGTACAATGGACTTCCTTCTTCGGCTTCTCTGAGACTTGACCGCATTCAATTTGAAACAATCTCTGACTTCGTTTTTGGATTGTGAGACAGAGTCCATATACATATTTTATTAAATTTTGGCATAAATCTGGACATTTGATGCATTTAAGTATGTTATTCCATTACATACAAAGAGAGTGACTTAGAAGTGAATAAGGAATACACTGTAAGCATAATCCATAAAATGAAACTCGAAGACACACATTCCTGCATCTGGCAGTGATTAAATAAATGGGAATCATTTTCTCTCAAGTTGTGATCATTTATATCATCCTTAATCCCAAGCTGAAAGTAGCTGGGAAATAGTGTGGGCAGCACTGGAGTAAATTCCAGCTTCATACAAACAGAATAAAAGATTTAACTATAAGTCACTCTGAAAGCATTACATAGAGGCTTTCAATGAAGGTGTCAAAGGAAAATAAGTATGCATTTAGCCTTAGGCTATAAGAGAAATCTCTCTTTTAAAATGTGGTTCTCAGGGATATATGAGAAGCAACCCAGAGGAGGAGATTTTTATCTTACATGACTGCATCAATATATTTTCTAATAGTATAAATTTGTACAAAGAGATTTAAATTTCTCATGCTGAAGTTTTAGGGAAACTAATGAAATTCACCCATGAATATATAAAATGAGACAATACATTTCATATTCTTTCTGGTTCTGAAAAACTCATATCTAATAAAGTCTGTGGTGAATATAATATAATCATTTTCAATGTGACATGACTAGGAATCCAGGTGTTCTTCACTAAGAATAACACTGTAGGCATGCTGTACAGCCCACATTTTATTGTGACTGATGCAGACATTGAAATGGAGCAAGTGATGAAAATGAGGTGTCAAAGAATAGGAACACAGGTCTAAATGCTAGAAATAGAAAGCCTTTATGATTATGATCCTATACTTTAATATATAGAACAAAAGGATGTACTTGCTTTAAAATCCCCATTTCCAACATCTATTGAAAGAAAGCTGACCTCTAAGGTCTTTTGTAGATTGATTAACAAATCTTCATGATGAAAATGGTTTAGATATTTTTAAATTTTTATTTTCTATTTTTATTTTATGTGTATGAGTGTATTGCCTACATGTATATAAATTCACCTGTGCCCATGGAGGTCAGAAGAAGACATCAGAAGCCCTGGAATTGGAGTTAAGATGGCTGTTAGCCACCATGTGGGTGCTGGGAATTGAACTCAGGTCCTCTGCAAGAGCAGCCAGTGCTCTTAACTGCTGAGTCAGCTCTCTAGGCACTGGTTTAGCTATTATAAGACTCACATTTCAAATAAGATTTAAAAAGAAAGGGGCAGCATCAACATACTCATTTTCATTAGGTAAGTATTAAGCTAAAGGATTAATACTTCAATATTTTCGTTACCATGTGAAAGAGGCAATTGGGGAACAGAGAAGGACTACATGAGACTACATAAGACAAAAATCCTCTGTCAATTCCATTTTGGCAGTCACACAACTATTGAGCACCAAAGCAAAAGGCATAGGTCCAAAGGCCAGGAAAAGCTGCTTTGTGAGAAGGATTGTGTTTGATTCTGTCAACTTGAGGTTTACCATGTGTGCTGGATAACTTTAGTGTCAACTTGACACACCTGGGTTGAGGGGGCCTCAGTTGGGGAATTGCCTCTATTGGACTGGCCTATGGCCATGTCTGAGGGGTATCTTTGAGTGATGTGGGAGGGCCCAGCCCACTGTGGGTGATGCCACCCCTGGGTAGGTGGGCCTGTGTTGCATAAGAAAGCAGGCTGAGCAGGGGCCAGAGAGAAAGTCAGTAAGCTAGTAAGCCATCAGCTCCTGCCTCTGGGTTCCTGCCCTGAGTTCCTACCTTGGGCTCCCTGAAATGTGACCTGGGATACGTAAGTTAATAAACCCTTTCCTCGCCAAGTTGGTAGTGGTCAGAGTATTTTGTCACAGCAATGAAGAAACAAACTAGGACACCATGTCTGTATCACTAAGGTGGGGGTGAAGAGACAACTTGTTTACCCAGGCATGCCCAGGAATGCCCAAGGCACAGGACTCATCTTGTCTTTCCAACTCTCCCTTGCCTTCCCTCACTGCAACCCTGCTCCCGAGATGATAGTAATACTTTCAGCTCTACTCTTGGCAGCATCCTGGGACATCCTTAACCATCTTTCCTCACCAAAATATATTGCATACTCTGCTCAGGTCTTGGTGACAGTGTCTTTCAGGCTAATTAGATTAGCCAGTTCCGCATGAGGTAAGTGTGCCAAAATAGCTCTACGTGTGTTTCAATTCTTATCCTATTTATTGCAGACCAGACAAACGGCTAACGATGAGACCCCCAGGCAACTTTAAAGACTGGGAAGTAGATAATCAGACTCAGGGGAGTATTTAGATACTTTAATCCTACCATGAGAAGGACAATCACGCAAGCCAAATTCCTACTGGGATTCCTTCTGTCGTCCTGCCTGTGTCCTCATTGTCAGTGTCCCTCCCCATGGCCATCAAGTGCCCAGCTTTGGTCTTCACATTATTCCATTTCTCTGGGTTTCATTAGCCTACATAAAGGGTCCTTCTAAAAATTTAAGAAATTAGGGAGCACAGAAAGTCAGGGTGCCAATAGAATATAAATCGATGTGCAAGACTGTGTGGAGGGAGGACTTTTGTAGTTGATCTGGAGGACAGGTGACAGTGAGAGAGGGTTTCCTACTCTCTCTCCCTATCCCACAAACCCAGAGATTGCTTTAAAATTAAATTGGATAAAAACAACCCCAGAAGCAAAGAAAGATGAAATTCCAGTTTTATTTCTTTTCACTTCATTATTGAAGGATTTTTTTAATTGAAGGATTTTAAAAAACAAAATAGCTATTCTTGTCATGTATGAATGCTCAGCAAACAAATAATTATCCAGTTTCTAAAAATGGAAAAATAAGAAACACCAAGTTGAAAAAATACACTGAAAACTTCCCATATTTAGTATAGAGGATGGTTTTCATTATTTAAGACAGAAATCAATGGTGTTTAACCACAATTTGGACTTTTTGTTACTGAATCAATAGAAAATGAGTGAGCATTTTCACATAATGGGTATTTTGAAAGAGATTTAGAGTGCTTAACCAATTTGTCATAACCAAGCCTTCTTTCCTTCTCAAAATGTGTAACACCGAACAAAACAAAAACAAACTAAACCCCAAAATGGAAAGTCATCATCAAGAGTGCCTTGTAGATGCCTCTGTAATAATTGCTGAAATTAAGTTTGTCTGTGATAGCATAGACAAAACTAGTCAATGAAAGCCTACCTTCATTATCTCGACAACTCATCCATCAGTAGCAGAATGTTTGTTTAGTTGGTTGTTTGACTGGATTTATAGCAAAAAGGATTACTAGGCAAGCAAGCGTTCTACCTCTAAGCATTCTACCAGTTTTTATTTTTTATTTTGAGGCAAGGATTCAATATGTTGCTCAGGCTGGTCTTGAACTCACTCTACAGCCCAAGCAGGCTTTGAACATGCAATCCTCCTCGCAGAATGTTTTAATTAGACTACACAGGATAAACTTTCATATTTTAATGTAAACTTATGGTATATACATGTGACTAAAATTTTCAATGTCTTAATTAGTATATATTATATATAACGTTGGGCTTCATGGTGACATTTTCATACATGTATATAATATTTTGATTGCAGTCACCACATATTGCACTCACTTATCATTCCTGCTAATCCCTTTCCTCTTTGTAGCTAGTCCCCTTCTGCTTTCATGCCACTCTTTTTTGATGACCAAGGAGTTTCAGTAGGATTGCTTATAGGAGCATGGATAGGGGGTTATTTGCAGGAGCACAGGCAACTTGCCAGTGGCTAATAGGCCTGTATTCTTCAGGCATTGATAAAGAAAGATTGCTAATATATAAAACATTATAAGTTCTTTCTGTATACTGAATTTTATTCCTGCAAAATTCATAGAAGGAAACCAAGATCTTCAATGTGACTACATGGAGATATCACCAACAAGATTATGATTAAAGTGAACAAGGTCATGAGTTTGAGTCCCTCCTCTCATAGATCAGCGTCCTTATATGTACTGACAGTAAAAAGCTTTCTCTACCATGAAGACATGGAAAGCAGTCACCTACAAGCCAGGAAGAGTTCTCACCAGAAACCAAACTGGATTGCACCTTAACTTTGTAATTCTAACCTCCAAAACTGTAAGAAACACAGTTCTTTTTTATTTATTATTTTTATTTTATGTGTATGCATGTATTGCCTGCATGTAGGTAAGTACACCCATGTCGTGCAATGCCCGTGGAGGACAGAAGAGGCTGTTGGATCCCCTGGAACTGGAGTTACCCTGGAACTGTCATGTGGGTGCTGGGATTTGAACCCAGGTCTTCTGCAAGAACAGCTAGTGTTCTTAACCACTGAGCCATGTCTCCAGCCCCAAGAAACACAGTTGTAAGTCCTTAGTCCATGGCATTTCATTATAACAGTCCAGACAGACTGATGGATTTTGATACCAAGGTGGGAAATGCTGCTGAAATAAATACCTGTAAAGGTGGAAGGAGTTTTTAAAACTGGGTAATTGGTAGAGGCCAGAGATCTGAGAGGGATTCTAGAAAGAGACTAGATTGCTACTGGTAAAGTATACACTTTGAAAGCAATTGCAGTAAAGCCCAAAAACAAAAGGGAGAGCTCTACAGCAAACCATGTTCTAGAAGAACAAAGAAATGACATGAAAAGAGTGCTGGTAGGAGTGTAGCCATGGAAACCAGGCAGAAAACTTATTAGAGACAAGGGAAGATCATGTTATTGGAAAGCAGAAGAAAGAGGATACTTGTTATAAAGTGTCAAAGAACTTGGCTGAACTATGTCCTAGTGTTTTGCAGAAGGTAGAACTTTAAAGTGATGAACTTCACATTTTGAATGAAGAGAGTATTTCTCTGTTTTGGCCTTTTTTGTCTCATGTGTGTATGTGTGTGGTATGCATACTCATACATATGTATGTTTTCATGTGTGTGCACATGTAAAAGTGAAGGCCTTAGGTCGATGTCAGGAATCTTTCTCAATCCCTCTTGTTTTTGAGGCAGGGTCTCTCAGTCAAATCCAGAGATCACAGCTAAGGCTAGGATCACTAACCAGCTTGCTTTAGGGATTTCCTTTCTCTTCCTTTCCAGGTTATAAGTACTGACAGTACAGACTGGCCACCATGCTCACCCAGTATTTACATGGGTTCCAGGGATCTGTAGGATGATCCTCTTACTTGTGTGGCAAGGGCTTTATCCACTGAGCCATGGCCCCAACCCAAGTGAGAAGATTTCTAAACAAAGCATTGAAGGACTGACTGCCTTACTGCTTCCTGATTGCTTATAATGAAATTTAAGTGACAAGACATTAATTGAAAGGAAATTATTAAGTCTAAGAGAAAGTGAATTTGAAGATTTGGAGACTTCTTAGTCTATCCATATATAATAAAAGAAGAAACCTTGCTCTGAAAAGAATACTAACAATGATGGTATGACATTTGTAGCTGTGAACTATTTTTAGGGGTAGGAAGAAACCTTGCTCTGAAAAGAATACTAACAATGATGGTATGACATTTGTAGCTGTGAACTATTTTTAGGGGTAGGTGCTCTCCTTCACACCATAAGGAACTTATTTCCATACCCACATTCAGTAAATTGAGGCCCAGCTGGCACCCTGGCACCGCTATACATATTGACACTCCAGGGTTGTAGAGCTGAAATGTCAAGGAGGAAGACAAGGAAGACTTCCCAGGCCAGCCCCCAGCTAGCTCTTTCATCAGAGAAGACGCCTTCAAGACTCTACAGGAACGGACTCACCAGAAAATCCTTGCACATCCTGGCAGGGAGGTTTGAAGCCAGCCTCCAGGACTTGACCCACAGCTGAAGGCAGAGGGATTGATTCCTGCCTCAGCCTTCAGGACTCTACACTTACTTCATCACGCTGCAGATGGAATCTGTCCCTGCAGCTGCTTCCAGTCTCTGAGACCCAGCACTTTTGAGACCTGCAGCTACAGCGTTCCCATCAGTGACCTGAAAACATGCTCTGGAAGGGCCTGTTCTAGTTGGCACCCCGAAGCTCCTGGAGACTGTTGAGCTGTTATACTTTCTGGAGCTGAATCCTCAGATCAATGGACTTTCAGCTTGTATCCCAATGCTACCCAGAGTTCAATAATTTCATTTAAATCCCACATGAGAATCTGTGACAATCTGTTTTAAGTTGTTTTGTTCTGTTTAAACATTATTAATATTGAATTGACAATAAAGTGCTTCCTGATACTATTCTTTGCTGTCTGCCCATAGCATTCTTAAAGTTGGGTGGGACAAGAACCCACTGTAAACAGAAGACAAACTCCCGTGTCTTTCACTATGAAGTTAATCACCCAATCCAGCAGGAGAGTGGAAATGGAATCATACCAGCAATGGCACAGCCAGTGTGAGCTGAAGAGGGCAGAGATGGGTCAATTGAAAGAGTAGGAGATGTCTCAGGTTCTGGAGGCCAGAATCACAGTGCCAATGGGCTATAAATGCATGTTGTTTTTACAGGAAAAGGGAAGGTGGTATGAAAAGCAATTCTGAGATCTCACAGTGCTTCATGAGCTTCAAAGGTTAGGTACATTGTCTCTGTCTCAATAGGGTAGGTAGCCCCCAGTCAGAGCTTATAGAGCCATGGGGTTGGGAAGCAACCCTGTGGAGCTTTGGAGGCAGGACTCACAGACACTCCAGGAGGCCCAAACGTGAGGCATCATCATACTAAAGAGGATTGTTTTCAGGCTTTATGACTTCATAGATCTGGACAGGTGAGATGGCTCAGTAGGTAAAAGAGGTTGTCACTATGCCTAACAACTGGAGCTCAATCCTTGGAACCCACAAGGTAGAAGGAGAAAAACAACTCTCAAAAGTTTCTGATCTCTACATGCATACTGTTGCATAGTCTCTCTCTCTCTCATATAAATTATGAATAAATAATGTAAAAGATTTAACAAATCAAATGAACTTGTCTTTTTACTTGGTTGGCGCCTATCACTCCCTTCTTTCTTATAGATTCATTTAGGAATGGGAACATTAATTCTACATCTGTACTCTGTACCTTGGTAATATGTAGCTTCTCCTTTTGCACATGTCCATTGCTGGAGATCAGTGTTGCCTAGAGATGAATCAAACATCTATTCTTGGCTTATAATATTAACATGATATTTAGATGAGATTTAGACTTTGGCATTGGTGCTTGACTGAGTTAAGACCTTTGGTGCTCTTGGGATATAATGGATATAGTTCTTACAGGTGATGAGGATGTGAATTGGAGGAGGCCAAGGAAAGATCACTATGTACTGAACTGTATTTGGAACTGTACTTGCTTATAAGAAAGTAATTAAAATTAAAGATGACATCATGAGGATGAGTCTTACAAGAGGTGATGTTTGAGTTTTCTCTCTCTACTTTCCTCTCTCCATTTTCAGTAAGAAGGCATCATCAAGAGAAGAGAACTCTTACTAGAACCTGAATTACCTAGCACCTTTGCCTTGAAGTTCCCAGTCTCGTAAACTGTGAGACTAAATACGTGCTGTTTAAGTCCTTTAAATTAACCCAAGTTGATTAGGACATTCTCATTAGTCACCTTCTGGCTCCCTTAATAGGGATGAGATCCTCACCTTCTGTGGTCCTTTGTCATTCTGTAATTTATCAATCTTCTTGGCATATATTATAATCAAACTCACAATAGAAGTATTTTAAATGCATCATGTTTATTTTCTGTGTTCCCTGGTTAGAATATAAGCACTGGAGGGCAGGAATTTTTTTTTCTGTTTTATTCATTGCTGTGTTTCCAACATCTAGACAAAAATGCTTTATATTCTTGATTTTTGAGCAGTAACTATTACAATTGAATTCGGCCTCAGAACTCAGGAACAGCAAGTAAGAACATGTAACAAAGAGCATAGGCAGAAGAAAATGGCGCACATCAAATGAGTTAGAAGAGAAAGAATGTAAGAGAAAGACGATTGGGTGATTGTCGTTTTCTAATGAAAAATGCCCCTATCAGCAGTGTAAGTAAATCAAGGTAGAGTGACTTACAAGCCTATGCTGAAATTTTGTAGGAACAAATTACTTAAAACTAATGAACATTTCCAAGAATTTTCAATACCTAATATTTTACAGCCAGCCTAAGAAAGTAATATATATTATTTGCTTCACAGGAGAGTAAATACTCTGAAATAATGGACACAAATCCACTTAAGCATTAGAGTTATCATATTTCAATTTATTTCCATGTAAATTGGTGGTTACATGCCAAGCTAGTACAAAGAATTATAAAAAAGATAATTAAGTTATTGAAAAATATAAAAAAATAAGTGCAGCACATTTGACTACATGATTTTTAACTACAAATCTTTGGACTGTGAAAGCACCACTTAACTCCCTATTGAAATCTGGCAATAAACTTGCTGCCGAAAACCATATTCTATACTGGATTAGATCATCATCCCACAGAACACAGAATGTGCATTTCAAGGCATATGTATGTTCAGCAACATTTTGGTAACCACTAAATGTCAAGCATCATTCATACGGGATATTAAGACATTAATATTTTCAGTAAAAAAGAAAGATCTCTTTCTTCATTATGTTGCACAGTAATAGAATAGAGATCTGTCAAATAAATTACTGCAAAGTAGTTTAAACTAAACTTTAAAACACTGAAATTATATAATTGAGGGCAAATAACCTTTAAAGTGAAAGACAAATGGTAAAATTTAAGGGCATTTAATTTGCATAAGTATAATGCTAATAGTCTTTTTCCTGGTTACATATTTTAAATGTGTCACTATATTAGGTGCTTACACTTGTATAGGTCAGTTTTAATTTTTTTGATGTTACTTTACTATGATAAGTAATACTAAGGAGTTTATATATATCATATACAGAAACAAGAGTAAGTGAGTGTGCATGTAGAAGCACTCCAGCACTGGAGCCTTGTTATAACTGCTTTGTTGCCAACTTCTGCTTTAAAATTAACACTCGTGTTCTTGAAAATTGTGTGTCTAAAACTTGCAGTTAGTTCATGGAATCTCAGACTTAATACAGGATACTTTTTTGTGTAAACAGTTATCATTGGCTTGGGAAAAACAATAGGACAATGGATTTAATACAGTACATGGTTTGGTCTTGTCTTTGAATATAACATTAATATCTGACACTAAAGTGAGTGGCTTTAACTTTTATATGTTAAACTCCTACTATAAATATTTAAATGCATTCAAATACAAGTTCAGACAATACTTTACCCTCATTAGCAATAAAATAGAGCAAACCATCCTTCTACTAGCTTTACTTATTGTAATATCAGCCATGCTCCATAATCTCCAACAAATTAGGAAATGCCTACAACGCATGAGTTCAATTATAGGCCAAACTTGCACAGCAAACTCTCAATTTATCTCTCTCTGTCTCTGTCTCTGTCTCTCTGTCTCTGTCTCTGTCTCTGTCTCTCTCTCCAAAATATATCTGATTTCTTGACTCTCCTTGCCTTATGTTTATATACTAGTGACCAATGGATTGGGGCTGGTGAATATTACCACAATGTGCCTTTAGAATAATGCAATTGGCTAGTGGAGAATAAATTTCTTTTCTCTAAGGAAACTACTAATCCTTATCTCTACCTTTCCCTGGGACAATACTCGATAAACAATATTAGTTGTCTTGTACTTTCAATTCAAGTTAGAGATGAAGGGGATTTTTGGGACCAAGACTATTTTTAGTTTGTTTCAGTAAAAATTAAAACGACTATGTTCTGAGAATTTAGAGCACTTATTGTTGGTATTTCTTTTTTATTATTTCATCCTACCAGGACCAAGCATTAAAATAAATGATCACAAGAATGTTTATCACATGTTACTAAGGAATATTTCAATCTGTCACCTTGGAAGGAATTGAGATATATTCTTACAGATGCCCATAAACACTACTAAATGCACAGTTTTTAAATTTTATTTTAAAATTTTATTTTATCTTGCTTCTCAAATCCCTGCTAAAGTAGCTGGCTTTATCTGATAATGTTAGATTCTATAACAATTGACATGTCATTAAGACTAAAGCATACTTGTGGGTCTGTGCCTTCTTATATAAGACAATCTGTAAAATGAACATATGCATTGTGTACTTGTATGCAATTAGAAATACATAAACAAGCATGAGAACAATGACTCTTGTAGAACTCCACCTGGCCATTACTGTTGCTAATTATCCTTTGGTTTGGTGTTTGGTGGCTTTACAGATTACCACATCCAAGCTCTCTTCTAACAAAAGGAATAGAAAACAATGTACCATGGAGAGCTATCTATTTTAGAATAGATAGTAACAGTGCATTTTATTGACCGCTATCTCTGAAAAAGAAAATTCACCATTACTACAGCTAATCTTGCACTAAAATAGTACAAAGCTATTCTACTCATCATCAAAAAATCATATTTTTGAAAAAAAAAGTTGTAAAATCCTCGTATTCTGTGATTCCAATAAAAAATAAATCTGAAAACAGAACGTCTTCTGGGTGGCAATATGGAAATTCAAGCTATCTGGTTGAATATCCTATCCATTTTCAGTGGTAACAATCACTAATGTCAGGAACCTGGCTTTATTGAGAGACTATTTTTTCACCAAATATGAAAGAATGCTTGAGTACTTCTGGAATGATCCTGTTGAGGGGTAGAAATACCAATAACTTCTAGTTTGTCTTTTTTTAATTATTGCTTTATTTTTGTGAATTTCAAATTCTATTATATAAAGTGATCCTTAGTCTTATTGATGTGTAACTAGCTTTGTGGAAAAAAGCTATGGGAAAATGGCCCATTTGCTAACTTGCTTTTTGTATGTTATGTGATCTACATTTTTACAAATGGCTTATATTTCAAACCACTTCTGATGAAAGTGTTTCTCCATTTATGCTAGCTTACAGTAAAATAGAAATAAGACACTAAAAATACTGTCATAAAAGGAAATAAAATTATGTTTACTCTTCAGTACATGAAAGTTAAATGCATACTGATTGCTATATGAAATAACTAAATTAATCTGCTTATTAAGAAAGATTAGAAAAATAAGGTGTCAGCAAATCTTGACCTGTGGCTATGCAGTTGCTAACTCACGTCATTCTTATTGTAGTAGAGGTCAAAGGCAGGACTTATACACAAAAATTGGTGAAAAATGCCAGTATCCAGCCTGCTCATGGCCGTTGCTAAAGACAAGATGTACAGTTCATCAAGTGGGTCTCAGACTTCTGTATGGGCACTGACTTTGCTTGAATTCTGAAATAAAGAGAAAGAAATAAGTGCATGCTATTTACACAGTTCTTACTTAAATCAGTGGCATAGTAAAGGAATGGTAGCAGGAGACGCCTGCTGTCCAGTCATGCTATGAAAATGGGCGTCCTATGAGGTCTGAGAGCCCAGCAGGGAAGCTCCAAAGCCAGGATCCTATAGTTAACTTTGAATCCAGCTCAAACACCATAACTTCCTCCAGCTTTGGTTTTCCCATTTCTAAAACGTGGTAATTTAGTGTACCTTCCACATCTGGAGTGGTAAAAGGAGTTAATTAATAGAAGTAAAGGCTTTAGGTACTCACTACATGTTAGGTATATAATAATAATGATAACACTATCATTTAGAAACTACATGCAGTTCTTAGTGATATGATAGGAAGACTGTGGGATGCATTAATGCTATCCTAGGGATGAGGAAGGCAAAATGAATTGCAGGAAATTACATGTAACTTTGGGAATCTTAAAAATAAAACAAAACACAGTATTTGGACTTCAATTTTCATACTTCTTCTTGTCATATGACCATTGGACTCTGAAAATGTTTCAAAAGATGGAAATCAAAATAAACATACTGACAAGGTCATCTAGGGAGAAAACACTAAAATCTATATTTAATATTTCTGCATTTGAGAGGGCCGAGTTCAAATTAGGACAGTGTTGAATGTTATTAAAAGCAAAGAATTTGTACTTGATAGGTGATCACCAAATCCTCTGACCCATGACATCATTAGAAGATCCAAATTATTAAGAAATTGTTCATAACTGGCTCACCAAAATGAGTAGAACAATTCCTTTACTTAAAGCAAGTGTGTCAGATGGAGAGGGAACGGACAATCATGTATTTTAGACACCAGTGGGGAGGGGAACTATTATAAAATTCCCAAAGCCCATGATCATGTAATCTAGTTTTTCTTAGAACTCCTGCGTGCTAAGTTAATCAACTTACCTTATTTGAGTGAATGTGACTTATTGCAGCAGATACAGAGTCAAAAAAAATTGGTTTCTCAGAGTCTAGGTCTCCATAGTACTTCATTGCTCTTATCAAAGATGCTGCAAGAAGCAAGGGTCATATAAAGACTCATGGGGCAACAGAGGGATCTCACTTCATGCTAGCCAAGGATGTGCTCTCACCTGGGCATTTGGCTAAGGACACATCAATGTTCCTGCTCTTACAGTCGAAGTAAACCTGGAGGAAGTGAAAGAGCACAACAGTAAGTTCAGAATAGCTGACTGGAAGGAATAAATCAGGTTTTAGAAGAAAGGAAGATTTCTAGGGAGAACAAAACAATAAAAACCACATTTCTGGAGTCAAACCACCAGAGGGAGGCATTGTTACACAATTGTTCATACCAGAAATCATCTAAAAGACTAAGATTTATAGAGTGAAGCATTTACCTCTCATATTACCTTTCATTTAATAAAAATGAAAACATCACAATTTCTTCCCTTTAAGAGTGATATAAAGTTGCTTTCTACATCTTTTATTGGAAATCAAAGACCTATTTTGTTTTGTTTTGTTTTTCGGTCTTTTTGAGACAGGGTCTCCCTGTAGCTCCAGCTGGTCTGGAACTCACTATGTAGACTAGGCTGGCCTTGAACTCACAGAGCTCCACCTGCCTCTGCCTTCCGAGTGCTGGGATTAAAGGTGTGCGCCACCACACCCGGCCTAAAGACCTATTTTGGAAGTAATGAAGGCTGCTGGTCTGTTAACTTTAATATTTTGTGATAATTTAACATACATCATGATACAACACATTCCATCAATGGGAAGCAAATTGAGAAGTACATTGTGACCTGAACCAGTTTTCTTGCCTAATTTCCAGTTTTAAAAGTACACCAAGATGTGAGAGTCTAACTAATGTTTTGGGCATACTCCAGCCTTGATTCCTAACTCCCAGACAATCTCAAGCAGAAATAATTTCTGAAAGACTCTGATTTTAAACTCACCTAAACCAAATTTCATGGTCTGAAAAGTAAATGAAGACGTTTCATTTACACTTGGATGGATTTGGATATATAATAGTGATGTATCTCCCCTCCCTTTATTTTTTTAAAAAATTATATGTGTATGAGTGTTATGTCTGCATGTATGTAAGTACACCATAGTGTATGAGTGTTATGTCTGCATGTATGTAAGTACACCATATCATGCAGTGCTTAGAGAGGACAGAAGAGGGTCTTGGATCCCCTGGAACTGGAGTTATGGATGGTTGTTAGCCGCCATGTGGGTGCTGGTATTTGAACCTGGGTCTTCCATAAGAGCAGCCAATGCTCTTAATTACTGAGTCATACTCCAGCCCAGTACTGATGTATCTTATACATAAGGCATATAGAGCTGCATTTACAATACATTCTAACTATGGGCAATGCACCATAATTTCCTTCATACTTCTCCATCACTGTGTTGCTCTAAGTAAGAATTGTGAAATATGGGCTGGAGAGATGGCTCAGCAGTTAAGAACACTGAATGTTCTTGAAGAAGATACGGGTTCAAATCCCAGCACCCACATGGCAGCTAACAACTGTCTATAATTCCAGTTGTAGGGGATCCAACAGCCTCTTCTCTCCTCTGAGGGCATTGCATGACACAGGTGCACTTGTCTACATGCAGGCAATACACACACACATAAAATAAAAATAATAAATAAAATATAAAAAAAGAATGTGAAATAATCATAGTTGCATCAACTTGAGTATTAAAAAACAGAAAATAAAATATGGGGGCTGGAGAGATGGCTCAACAGTTAAGAGCACTGACTGCACTTGCAGAGCACCTGGATTTGATTCCTAACACCCACATGGCAGCTAACAACCATCCATATCTCCAGTTCCAAAGGATCTGACACCCTCTTCTGACCTCCGAGGACACTGAACAACACAGGCGCACTTACTTACATGCAGACAATACACTCATACACATAAAATAAAAATAATGAAGTAATTTTTAAAAAAGAAAATATGGGCTCTAGCTTTGACTCTTAAAAGTGTCTCTTGCTTCTGTAAATTAAAATGATTAATTCAAGGTGACTCTCAGTGTTTGATTGTTTTTCTTCAGCTCAATGGAGCACAAACATACTGCTATGGGTAGTTTGTAGA
>NW_008332654.1:2291343-2295287 GCF_000622305.1 Nannospalax galili | reverse complement strand
TGTATGGCTTTAATCCCTGAACTCATAAGGCAAAGTAAGGCATACTTCTGTGACATCAAGGCCAGCCTAGTCTATATAGTGAGTTCCAGGCCAGCTGGAGTTCCAGGGAGACCCTGTCTCGAAAGAAAGGAGGAAAGAAGGGAGGAAAGAGAGAGAGATGGAGGGAGGGAGGGAGGGAAAGAGGCAGGAGAAAAGGCAGGTAAAGAGTCTTACTTTCTTCTGGACTCTTCTGGGGTAGCTAGAAGTAATAAAGTCCATAGCAAATATAATTTACACTTTAATAAACGAGAAACGAGCTTTTAAATTGTGTGTGTGTGTGTGTGTGTGTGTGTGTGTGTGTGTGTGCATCAAGGCATGCCGGCAAAGGTCAGAAGACAACTCTATGGAGTCAGCTCACTTCTTCCACCTATGCATAGTTTCTGAGGATCAACTTAGGTCATTTTTACCCACTGAGCAACCTTGCTGGCCCCCAAAATGACATTTTAAAGTGAGAAAAGCAATAACAGATGCAGGCATTACTGACTGCTTACTAATATCTGCTAATCTCAACATTTTATTGGGTATTTTCTGTGCCATGTATGATCTCTGCATCATGAAGATCTGAGTTTGAATCCCTCGAATAAATATAACATGAGATGTAGTAAGTAGCACACATTTGTGATCTCCCTGCTCCTATGGAAAGATGAGAGGCAGAGACAATAGAACTTCATGAAACTCACAAACCACTTACCTGGCATATGACAAAGAGGTACTGTCTCAAATAAGGTAGAAAGTAAGGACTGACACCCAAGGTTGTCCTCTGGCCTACACATGTGAAGCAGAGTACATATGTACCACACACACACACACACACACACAGAGAGAGAGAGAGAGAGAGAGAGAGAGAGAGAGAGAGAGAGAAATGCTAAAAAGATATGAATTTATGGGGCAATTTATTATTATACTCATTTAGCAGAATAACAGTATTGGGTTCTTGCACAGGGTCTATGATCTAGCCAGTCACAGGTTTGGGGCCCAGTTAGTGGTGCCAGACATGAGTTCTGTCTTGTAGTGTGGACTTTCAATTCAATCACAAAGCGGTTGGCTACTCCCATAATGTTCTTGCCATTAGTGTACCAGTGGCCATACCTTACCTGGACCAACCATTATTGTAGCATTTAGGGTTCACAGCTGGCAAGACTGTTAATTACTTTTATTCCCCAGTAGCATTCACAGAACCTTTCACCACTATGGAACTTTAAACTAAAACCAATCAGAAGAGATAAAGAGGGCCACTTTATTCTGATCAAAGGAACAAATGACCAAGAAGATATGACAATCATGAACATATATTCACCAAACTCTGGTGCACCCAACTTCATTAAAACAGTACTACAGGACTTTAAGACCAAGATTAATCCCAACTTATTAATAGTAGGGTACTTCAATACACCGTTGTCTCCATTAGAAGACAGAGAATTAACAGAGACACATCTGAATTAAATGATACTGTACATCAAATGGGCCTAACAGACATCAACCGAATATTCCACCCAAGCACCAAAGAATATAATTTCTATTCAGTGCCCCATGGAACTTTCTCCAAAATTGATCATATACTGGGGCATAAAACAAGCCTCAACAAACACAAAAAGATTAAAATAATTCCATGCATTCTATCAGAACACAGTGCAATTAAACTTAAAATCAACACAGGAAGAAACCCTGATAACTACATGAACACATGGAGATTAAACAACACACTCCTGAATGATGAGTGGATGGGATTGCAAACGTGTTCAACCCCTATGGAAAGCAGTGTGGAGAACTCTTAAAAAACTACAAATGAACCTACCATTTGACCCAGTTATACCACTCCTTGGCATATACCCAAAGAACTCATCCTATTGCAGAGACACTTGTACATCTGGTTTGTTGCTGCTCTTTTTACAATAACTAAGCAATGGAAACAACCTAAATGTCCCTCTACTGACAAATGGATAATGAAAATATTGTTCATTTATATGGTGGAGTTCCACTCAGCAGTAAAGAAAGATGAAATCATGAAATTTACAGGTAAATGGATGGAACTAGAAACTGTTATACTAAGTGAAGTAACACAGACTCAGAAAAATGACATATGTTCTCTCTAATATATGGATCCTAGCACCAAATCCTTATAAGTGAGTATGTATCCAGACATAACTACAGAAACCAGGATAAAGAAAAGGAAGCAAGGAGGTAAATGAAAATAAAGAACCTGAAAAGATAAAAACAGTAGGAAACAGGTGTTAATAAGTGAGATATGTATAAAAAAAAAGGATTACTTTAATGGGATGGGGGAGGGAGGGTTATACAAAGAACCTGGGGATAAAGAGAAAGAAGGAGCTCAAGAGAAGAGGGACCATAGCAGAAGGGTATTATTAAGGGAGAAATGGGAAAAATAGGGGCACTTTGAATGGAGAAACCATGGTAGAAGGGTTAGACAATGCAAGAGATAAATAATGCCTAGATAGTTAAAAAAAAAAAAAACAGAGGGAACCATGGTAGTTGAACAACCTACTGACAAATTATACATACAACTAACTCAAGGAACATAATATATGTCTAGTCAAGGTTTATTTGAGAACCTTTTGTCTTTGCCCAAGTTTTATCTACATAGCACATGGTAATTAAAAGTACCAGACTGGTGAAACTAACCTTCTTGTATGTTTAACAGCCATCCTATACTAATTTGTTCAGAGGGACTTAAATGACAGTTTGTGCTCCTTGCCCTCCAAGGTTGACTAAGTTCCAGTGGATTATGGAGAATCTCTCAAAATGTCCTGTAACTGTGGTGAATCACCTGTCCTCTTGATCAAGGAGGCCATGGAGACTCCACCAGATGGGGTCAACACAGAGGAAACATTTCCTCCATGCTTCCAAGTGAAGCCAGCCATGGTTGAGTAGCACCTTTAACTTATCTTCACATAGATGGAACTGGTAAAAGAAAGGAGCCAGGGCCTCCTCCCAAGCTCATGTGACCCCTGAGGAACAGGTCCTCAAATGAGTAAAAAATAAATTGAGTACAAATAAATTGGTTTATCTGGGCCAACTGTATGGTCTTAAAACCCAAAAGGAAAGTATAACCAAAGATTTAAGGGATCTATATAATTCTTTAAGAGTCCATGTGCGTAGCTAAGGGCTACAATAAAAAGAAACAGTGCCAGACAGGAGATACCTTCCTTTGAGTTGCTGGCAAGGGTGGCCTAAGAGACCCCCAGACAGTGACCCAGTATAGAACTTGGAAAATGAACAACAAATCCCAATCTTATCTAAAGGAATATTGGCAACTGATTGCTGCTAGATGAGGAAGAGCTGATCTTCCTAAAACAAGGAACTCTAGATAGGCTGACTAGACTCAGCAGATGGACTTGCATTGGGGGGGGGCGGCTGGGGGCACTGACAACACTGTGGACTGTAACAGGGATGACAGAATATATGGGCTACAGTAGGGGGTGGGGGTGGGAGGGTGCCATTTGGGATGCAGATATATAGATGAATAAGATTATTTGGCATGTTCTGTATGAAATACACAAAAGAATCAATAAATTTTAAAAAATGAGTTAGAGGAAGAAGCATTAAAAATTTGCTTCATGTTAACTAGTAGATGTGAGAAACATTGCCATTGAAATCTACCTGATGTCTTTATATCCATGCTCAGGTGCCAAGTATCTCAGAAAGTAACCAACTGTGACTAGTAATAATCAGATATATAGAGATTAAAGATGCATGTACAAACATCTAAGTATTAGTTGCATTAACAATGAGTTGGGCCAGGCATAACAGTATATTTTAAAGTGAAATGGAGATCTTTTTTAAAGTTTAAACCTCATTCAATTTTATGTCTTGCAGGGTTTATACTGAGTTCAATATTGTATAACTGTATTAACTCAACTGTGAACCTAAAAATTTATAGCCACTTT
>NW_008332654.1:2290162-2290934 GCF_000622305.1 Nannospalax galili | reverse complement strand
CAACAACACAGCAGACAGTAGCAGGGATATCAGAGTATAAGGGCTTTAGTTAGGGGAGGGAGGCTATGGGTGGGTGCCATCTGGGAAGTGGGTATACAGTTGAATAAGATGTTTGGGATGTTCTGTGTGATACACGCACACACACACACACACAATCAACAATTTTTAAAATGCATGATATATTTGAGGAGGAAGCATGGAGATTTACGTCATGTTAATTAGTAGATAAACATTACCATTGAAATGTACCCGATGACTTTATAGATATACACAGGCACCAAGGATCCAATTGCAACCAGTTTTGACTAGTAATAATCAGATACATACAGATTAGAGATGCATGCGCCAACATCTCAGTGTTAGTAGCAAAAACAATGTCTTTCTGCAAGGAACAATATATTCTAAAATGAAATGGAGATCTTTTTAAAAGGTTAAAAACTCATTTATGGGGCTGGAGAGATGGGTCAGCAGTTAAAAGCACTGACTGCTCTTGCAGGGGACCCGGGTTCGATTCCCAACACCCACATGGCGGCTGTGAACCATCCTTAACTCCAGTTCCAAGGGGAATCCAAAGCCCTCTTCTGACCTCCACGGCATTGCACGACAGGGGTGCCCTCACATACATACAGGCAATACACTCATACACATAAAATTAAAATAATAAACTATTAAAAAAATTCATTCAAGTTTATGTCTTACAGGGCTTATACTGAGTTCAATACTGTATAATGGTATTAATTCAACTGTGAACCTAGAAACTTACAGCCACTTG
>NW_008332654.1:2288300-2289185 GCF_000622305.1 Nannospalax galili | reverse complement strand
AAACCAATTGAATGAAAAAAAAAACAAATGCCACAAAACTTTATTAATACGGCCAGTGCCTGGATTTCTGGGATTCCTCTAAACTGGCAACCTTAAATGATAATCTTAAGGGCCGTAAGTAGCTACTTCTTCCTCTTTACTAACTCTAAGTAGTGGTTTGAAACACGTAGAAGGGCAGCTAATAATTTCAGCAACAAATTTAAGTGCAATACAATTCTTTAAAAGTGAATTTTACATGTACCCACAATAAGTTAAAAAACAAAGACTATTCCACCTTCCTTAAGTAAGTATGTAACTGAAAACAATTGTGTTCATACAGATGACTTTGGGCAGCACAGTACTGAGCTCCTTGAGGGAAAGAAAAGAAAGGAGGGTAATTCTCCCATGAGCTCAGCTTCTACCAACGAGAGGTTCCCAAGCACACCATGAGGAAGATGCGAACACAATGCAGCAGCTTCAGTGGGTGAAGCAGAAAGAAGTGGAGTTCAGGAAGGATGAGGAGGATGGAATCTATAGAATAACAGAAACTGGGAGACACAAGGAAAGGGATCGAAGAATTTTCACAGGTAGCTAGTACACAGTGGTGAGATGAGCTGGCTGTGTCACAGGTCCCGGTGGAGGACTGCGGTTTCCCTATCCTCAGGTAAAGGACACTGTGGAAGATGCGAACACAATGCAGCAGCTTCAGTGGGTGAAGCAGAAAGAAGTGGAGTTCAGGAAGGATGAGGAGGATGGAATCTATAGAATAACAGAAACTGGGAGACACAAGGAAAGGGATCGAAGAATTTTCACAGGGAGCTAGTACACAGTGGTGAGATGAGCTGGCTGCGTCACAGGTCCCGGTGGAGGACTGCGGTTGCCCTATCCTCAGGTAAAGGACACTGC
>NW_008332654.1:2260326-2287402 GCF_000622305.1 Nannospalax galili | reverse complement strand
TGCTGAACGGTGGGTGCACTGCCACATCAATGGGAATTTAGAAAAGGGGAGCACTCCTTGGAATGATCAGGGAATGTTTTGTGCAAATGGCAGACGTGAACGAATGGTCAGTGTTCTGATCACATGGGCTGCTTTAAGGAACACTGAGAGCCAAAGTCTCAAACTCCTCCTTCTTCTGTGTAACAACACATTGAGTGCCACTACATGCCCTGCACTGCAGGCCTGCCTTCATGTCCCTGCTTTCCCAGAAAAAGAGAATTAAGCAGTTCGTGTAAATTTCTATTATCCTCCATTGGCGTAACAAGGTATATCAGCACCTCAAACAAAATCTAGAGTAGCCACAGCCTAACGTGGCACTGACCGCTCAGTGGTGGCCACTGTCATTTACCACTGGCCTAAGCACAAGACCCCTCCATTATAGGGGTTCTGACTACAATCTCAGGTGAAGTGTGCCCTGTTCATTTTCAGAGTTAGGAAAGTACTGAGATGCAGGGAAAAGGAAAGTGTCTATCTGGTGTTGTAGTCATTGTACTCCACAGTGCAATGTCAGTCCAATCCTAAATACATTTTATATAATTTAGCCATTTTGTTATATACTCAGAACATAAAAATCTCTAACAATTAAATATCATGTAACTGAAAAACAACAAATATACATATGGTACACACATATACATAATAGATCTGAATATTTCTTACTAAATTAGATACTAAAAATTTAGTAAGATGACTAATGTTTACAGTATACACTGGAATTCAGTATTTGAAGGTTTCCGATGAAAATCCTTTTGGTCTGGCATGGTGGCACACACCTTTAGTCCCAGCACTTGGGAGGCAGAGGCAGGCAGATCTCTGTGAGATTGAGGCTAACCTGGTCTACATAGCAAGTGCTAGCCCAGCTGGAGTTAAAGGATGACCCCATCTCAATAAAAAAGACTGAAAAAAAGAAGAAAGAAAGAAAAAAGATAATAATTTTGAACATACTTGTTTTAGAAAATAAAAGTTTTATGCCAACTTTCAAAGGAATGGTAGGTTAGAACCACTAAACTGTTTTTAAGAGTTTTACACATGAGTACTGTATTTTCATGACTTCCATCCCTCCTTCTCCCTCCTCCAACCCTTCCTATGTCCCCCTGACTCCCTCTCAATTTTGTGACCTTTTCTTTTAAGTATTATTGTAACGTGTGTGTGTGCGTGCATACGTGCATGTGTGTGTGCGTGTGTGTGTGTGCAGTGTATGGGTGTGAGAATGGTATTATAACCTACAGAGCCCATCTTGTGACACTTGTGTGTACATGTGTTTAGGGTTATCATGTGTGATTAGAGATCCCTCAGGGAGCTCATCCCTGGAGAAAATGGATTCTCCCTCTTTCAGCAGCTTTGACTGTTGGTAGCTCTTCACCTACAGTGGGATCTTGTGAAATTTCCCACATCTGTGTTGGCATGTGAGTTGGTCCAACTCCACTCTTAATGACAATATGCTAGTGCCTGGAAATAAGTCATGGTAGAACTATTTCCACCAAAGAATTTGGCAAGTACTACAACACTATTTCCCCTGCTCCAAAAACTGTTCAAAGATTTACCAAGACAGTCATGATTTAAAAGTGGGCACTCTTATTGAAGAAAGTAATCAGAACTTTTAAAAGTCAATAGCCTTGATTAAATAAATGACTCAACCACTGATATATTTGGTGATGAGTCTTAAAATGGCAATGATGGCACAATTTGATGTTAAAATCATTTCATTTTTATCCATTAGTAAAATATTGTTCTGAACAAATGGCATAAAACTTTGTGTAATTCAAAATAAACTACAATCTATAATTCTTGCTGAAATAATTGTGCAAAAAATGCATTAACATTTAAATATAAAAGTGGAAAACTAAGGAGTTGTAAACTTTCCTATATCTCAATGCCTTCGTTAATTACTAAAAAACACAATAGTAACATCAGCAAATGAGGTTTTGTTAGAACAAACTAAAACCTGAAAGAATAGCAATTATTTGACTTAGAAAACATGGTAGAACATTGATTTTCCTTTAAAATTATATAAATTATCATCTATAAGGCAATGTAGCATGAATTTTATCATCTCATGCTACAGCCAGGGCAGAGAAGTCTATTTAATCATGGGGCATTTGTTTACTGAGGTCAAATTAAACCTTATAGAGTGTTTCTTTGAGTCAGTGTAGTTGATCATAATTTGTCACTCAGAACTTAAAAACAGTACTGTGAAAATGATTCACATATGGATTAATCACAAAGATTGATGATCACTACCTAACTGACTAAAAACTCCAGATTAAAAGCCATGGGAACTTTTAATTAAATTAATTTTTGAATTATTTTAATGTATATGACTGTTTTGCTTGTATGTATGTAAGCACACCCATGTATACAATGCCTACTAAGGCTAGAAGAGGGCAATGGATTCCCTAGAATTAGAGTTATGGATGGATTGTTGTTAGCTGCCATGAGGGTGCTAGAAACCAAATCTATGTCCTCTGTAAGAGCAGCCAGTGCTCTTGACTGCTAATCCATCTTTCCGGTCCCAGAACTAGAAATTTTTTTAAGAAAAAAACTTTTTTTCCTTTTCTTTCCCATACCTATTTTAATGCTAAATTGTATTCTCTGTTCTATTTGCTTATAATTATTTTATAATCAAAGTTGGCAGAGATTACAGTGAAATATTTTGGTTTTAATATTTATTTTTATTTTATGTGTATATGTATCTGCATATATGTATGTGTTCACAAAGGCCAGAAGACTGAAATCACAGGTGGTTATAAGCCACCATATGGATGCTGGGAATTGAATCTAGGTCTCTGCAAGAGGAGAGAGTGCTCTTAACCACTGACCCATCTCTCAAGCCCCCAAATAATTAGGTTTCGTAGTGATACAAAATGTCTCTTCTAGGGCTGGAGAGAAGGCTCAGTGGTTAAGGACACTGACTGTTCTTGAAGAGCTCAATTCCCAGCACCCACATGGGAGCTAAGAGCTGCAGATAACTCCAGCTCTGGTAAAATCCGACACCTTCTGACCTCCGCCGACATTGCACGACACAGGCAATACATTCATACACATAAAATAAAAATAATAAATTTTTAAAATGTCCTTTCCATTGTCTAAGTGAATCTATACCATTGCTTATCTTTTATTCTAATATTTTACTTTCGTTTGTTACTCTTTTAAGCAAAACATATATATTTCAATAAATACATCAAAAGTAAAAGCTCACATCATATAATTGTGGGTAATATTTAGAGAAGTTATTTTGAAGGAAGCAATTCATCTTTTTAAAATAAAAATAAAATACTATTGTTGGATTTAGTAATTCAACCAGATCAAAATTTAAATACAATGGGCATTTCTGAAATTTTCCTAAAGTAAAAAGTTTTCTTTTATATAATATCCTCTCAGTCCTGCCATTTAACTGATTTCATCGATATAACCTCATGTTCTAAATTTCTAAATAGGCCAAATAGTGCAACAACAATCACATCATACTAGGAAAGAGTAAACAGTAAATGCACAGCTAATATCCTGCCTTAAGCAAAATGAGGTAAGCTGGAGCATGTTCTGGGGAGACAGCTGATTTATCCCCTGATATGGTAAATGATGGGCTTTATTGATGAAAAACAATGTTTCAGATAGAAAGTAACCATCAGGTGTACATGGGCTATTAACTCCAGACTGTGGAAGCCAGTTCTTTCCTGGGGAATATTCATTAATTCTTTTTAATTAAAAAGCATTCATAGTTGCACAATGTAGGAGTCTTTTCCATACTCTTCAAAAGACTCTTAACAGTCTGAGTCACCCACAGTTTTTAAAAGGACTTTCTATTGAGATGAAGAATTATCTCTCTAATATCTCAAGAAATCAGGGGACAAAAAACATTTAGGGAAAATAGCAAGCCTGTCTTTGGGAAATATGCATATATTGTTGAACATTTCATTCATTTGTTCACTCATTCATCCCAACAGTCTGTTAATACAGATGCATTGTATATTTAAATAGCATCTTAGGAAATGCAAGTGCAGTGGTGACCAAGAGTGATGATGGCATCCGCCTTCAATAGGTTCGCAATTAAATGGAGACAAGTTAGCTCAACTATTTATAAAGGCTACAGATGTAGAGAAAATGATAAGGAGGAGCAGGGAGGCAATGACCCTCCCCCAAGAAGTCCACATCCTTATCCTTAGTAGCTGTGAATAAAGTACCTTACATGGTAACAGGAAGTTTTCAGAGTTGATTAATTAAGGATGATAAGATATGGAGTTTTTCCTAGATCATCCAAGTATCAGGAGGTTCAGAATCAGAGACGCTGTGATGATGAAGAAGAGATCAGACAGGCCTGAAGATACCTCTGCTGGCTTGAAAACAAATGAGACCATGAGCCAAGCAATGAAGGTCACATCAGAAAGGCCCAGGGGATTTTCTTCTAGAATCTCCAGAAGGAGTGTAGGCTTACCAAACCCTGATGTTCTATTCATAAGACTCATTCCAAATTTCTGTCACCACCAAACTATAAGATAATAAATGTGCACTGCCATAAGCCTCTAAGTTCAGGACCATTTACTACAGCAGTAATAAAAAAGTTCATACATCTGAGCTGTTGATTTGGATGTTAGGAAATGGGGGAAAGATTTTGAGAAGGATAGAAACCTGGTTAAATTTCAGGGTCCACAAAATTTGAAACCAATAGAAGCTAGTTTCTTCATCCTTGACTATGCAGTACCTCTTCTGTACTGAGGACTGAGTATGTCTTAAAGAGGTACAAAACATATTTGACAAGTGTATCAAGATATGGCAAAATGCATGCATGAAAGGAAGAGAGTGGTTGAGAGCTGAGACCTGGAGTACACCTATTCCCCAAGGCAAGCAGGTGGTAGAGGGTTGTGTGGCAGGCTGTCACAGAAAAGGGCTCCACAGGCCTCCTCATTATTAGCATAAACTCACCCAAACTACTAAATACACCATAAGATTCTCCACAAGTTGAGCAATTATGATTTTAATTCAGAAAAATATCATGATTTTCATCTTCTAATCCATGTAGCCAGTTTTGAATGTTTTACTTATTCAGCCATCTGTCAACTAGGTATGCATCTTTCAAAACTTGGGAGATTAATAATAATTACTTAGCTTTGCCTTGAATCATCAATATTAACTTTTACTGTCAATAGCCTAACAATAGAAACACGTACGGTACTGTGTCATTCTTTGATGCAGCATGCCATTTCCTTAACTCCATGCTTAAAGATCACTTAAAGTATATATTTAAATTAATAGATAACATTATATTTTAAGTCAAATGAATTCAGAGTTAAAATTATTTTTTACAATTTATAATAAAAAGTAAAACAAATATTTTCCAAACATTTCAAATAATTAGCTGGGCATGTTGGTGCATGCCTTTAATCCCAGCACTCAGGGAGTAGAGGCAGGTGGATCTCTGTGCATTCAAGGTCAACTTGGTCTACATAGTGAGTTTCAGGGAACCTGGGACCACAAGGTGGCCCTGTCTAAAACAAACAAACAAACAAACAAAAAAGTACTTTAGTACTTTTTGTTTAATTTGGAAGACTTAGTTATTTAAATAATATACAATATAAAACAAGAAGTTGGGGCTGGAGAGACGGCTCAGGGGTTAAGAGCACTGACTGCTCTTGCAGAGGACCCGGGTTCGATTCTCAGCACCCACATAGTGGCTACGAACCGTCCTTAACTCCAGTTCCAGGGGAATCCGAAGCCCTCTTCTGACCTCCTCGGCACTGCATGACATGGGTGCACACACATACATACAAGCAATACACTCGTACACATAAAATAAAAATAATAAATAAAATATCTTAAAAAAAGAAGTTGATCCATTTGCATCAAATAAAAGCTATAATGATAAATACTGTCACTATTTCTGCTCTTTTCGACTAAATAAGCATCAGATTAAAACAGAGGCATGGAAGTTTTTCAAATTTAATTCTTTTGTCACCTAGTTGTAGTACCTTCACTCTAGTTCATCATTTTCTTCTGTGCTTTTCATTTTCTCTATGTTAAGATAAAGTTAAATTAACACATGTGTTTGCAGGAGAAGGATATACTTCCAGAGAACACATGTTGACCAGGACAATTTAATGAGCACCCATCATCAAAATATTGTTGCAGTTACCTGTCTTTTTCCCTAGGAAAGCATGAACCTGTAATTACTTTAAATTGTTTGAGGTGAAAATCCAAATTATAGTCACAGAAATGATGTCTGGGGGAAATGCTATATTAAGACAATATTACTATAACCTTCAATATATAGGTAAAATACTTAATTTAAGTAAATAAAAACAAGGAGAAAGAAAAGGAGAAAGATGAAAACAGGAGGAACAGGGAGAATGGAAAGAGATGGGGGAGAAGGTAGAGATGGAGGGGGAGATGAGGTGGAGGGGGATGAAGGGGTGGAGGGGGAGAAAGGAGATTAGAAGGGGAAGAGGTGAGAGTTTGGAAAGGAGCAGCAGGCTAGAAAAAGAAAAGAGAAAACGAGGAAGAAGGAAGAGATATGGGGAAGAGAAGGAAGCGGAAATGTGAAGCAAGGCAGGGAGACAGAGAGGAAAGTAGAGGCAGAGTGAAAGCAGACAGGAAGAGGAGGGGATGACAGGAGAAAGTCAGTACGAGGAAGAGGAGACGATGAAGAGCATAAATGACAGAGGACAGCAGAGAGGGAAAAGCGGTGATTCTTTATCTTCTAGTCTAGATTCAAGTCAGGGCACACAGACCGCTTTTTTCTTAAAGTGCACTCACCATTGCAGTTGCCATTAGACAGGGAGTTGAGAAGGGTATTCTGCTCACACTGAAATAAAAATGTGTAGAATAAAAATGTTATGAAAATTATTGCTGCATATGAAAAAAGCTCACATTCCTTTCTCCATAATGAATAACAACAATTAGTCTTCAGTGAATATTTCCCATTTGTCTTGTTTTAGATGTTGTGTATGATGAACTAAGAAATGATGAAATGATATTGGATTCTAGGTATACATTAGTCAGGAGATAGTCTGGTTTTTGAGATAGGTGTCTTCTTTAGAACATTTCCCACAAGACTGAATTTGCTTTGATCTAGGGTCAGATATTAAGTAGCTACATGCATTTTTCATGGGTATTTCTAATCAAAAATTGAGCAGATGAGGGAGAGCCACTGATCAGGTATTTCGTATTTTACAACTGTTAGCTTCTTGAAAATGCCTGGGGAACATTTCTGATTTGACTGATGTTGAAGAGTGAGAACAGACATGATTCTGTTCCAGATAGCTGAACTTCTCTAACAATGCCTTTGACACTGCATCCATTTCTCAAACAGCATACTATTATTTCTATTAATGATGATCATAGCAGTGGATTTTTTCAGTCTTTATTCCAAAGATTTGACATTAATCATTGAAACCTCAGAACCATCTGAAGAAGTTATTCATCTTATTTTCCCTATGAAAGAGTCAAAGATAATGGAAGTTAAATGCAACTTGAACAAAATCACAAAGTTAGGAACAGCTTGGGCTATAATCAAAACATATGCCTTTCCAGCTCCAACTTTCACGCTCTCAAACACTGCTTTATACTGCTTCGCTAAAGCAGTCATCTTCAAGGCAGACTGGAGAATCAGCTTCCTCTACTTGATACCCATTTGTGCAGCTTTAATATTTCCATCAAGTTATTTTGAATTTCTAAGATTCAATCTTCCTTTCATGCAGCATTCAGGTAATTCCACATACATTATTTGCCTGGTAATGATTGTAATAGCTTAAATAAACTGGCCTATGAGAGACATTCAACAGGTGATATTTTTATTTCTTCTTATCTTCTCTGAAATCTCCTGTGCAGAAACTTCAAATAATTTACACAGATACCCTGCCTTCAGGAGGTGGATCATGATTTCCTACTCCTTATCATTAGGCTGCACCCAGTGACTCCTTTCCAGACAATAGTACAAAAAGGGTGAAAATAGAGTAATTGTAAAGTGGATCCTGGCCACTCTATCACTCAGTAGCTCAAGATTAAAATTACAATAATAAATCATGTTTTTATTCCATATCTTTGCTACGATACGGGATACAGTTTTCTTCCTCCAAGCCTATAGCCCTAGTCTTATAATATAGAAACACCAAAAACACTGCTAATACAAGAGCACTCTGTGAAATACACAGGCAGTCCTGCTCAAAACTTTCCAAGTCTTTAAAATCAGAAAGTTTGGGAAATTGTCATAGAGGAGCCTGAAGAAACATGATGGTCAAATGTAATGCCATACATTAGACAGAAACCTAGAGCAGCAAGAAAATTGGGCAAGATTAAGAGGATAGGAACAAAGTATGGACAGATTTGTTAACTCTGATGAGCATGCCACACCAGTGCAACACTTTAATAGCTCAAAGTAGTAGATAGAATCTATCCCATCCTACTACCTTTTCCACAAATCTCAAACTGTTCAAAAATAAAGTGTATTTTTATGTTCCAACAAAATGTCAGCTATCATCCCTTTACTTCATGCAAACTCCCTTCCAGCTCAAATGCAGTGTTACAGTGACTAATATTCCTAACCAGAAGAAAGAAATGAGAGGCAATGTGAGGCACACAGGCTCATTTGGGAAGCCACGGTCTACACTGCATTGCTGAGTTGTAGGTGAGACATTCTTCATGTCAGGCATGTCACTACATGTGATAAAACTCCGAAGTAAATATATATAAAGATAACCTTCTCGTGAGTTAATCAGGTTCTTTAAAACTGTACAAAATTTCCTCAATACTTCTTTGCATGGTGGTTGTGAATTTATATCTCTCCACCAAAAACTATTATAGCTGCAAACTGCCATGTAGTATAATGAAGTCTGTGAAGTTGAAATACACTTAGTATAAATATGAACAACTAAATATAACTCCCCCACTTTGACAAGAGAGCAAGTTTCCAATCCAAAGCCACCAGTGGCGATTTTAAATATCCCCTCAAAAGTGAAAGCCTGATTTTCAGTGTGAATAACCCCTCATAAACCTACTCATACACCCCAGCAACCCTTCAGCCATCTCTGTAAGTAAGCTCAGTAAATTCATTGGTTCCCCAGGAAAACTTTAATCAAACATTGGATTGACGCTAGATCCTTGAAAGGGGATAAGCATTGCTTAGTATCCCCAGAAAAGAATTCTCACAACAGATGGAAAATTTATTTGTTAATGTTATTATGTCTCATAATTATTAAAAAAGAAATGAGAATGTAAAAGATATTAAAAGAGTATGGGAATGGAGATATTTTCCAAAATAGAAAAAATGGGAAAGCCTAAGGAAGAGATGAAGGTCTGTGTAAGCTTGCTATGATATATAAAGGATGAGACAAAAATCATATAATCTTAAAATTTCTAAGGTCATAGCTTAGTCTAGTTTAAGGAACAAAATATATGTCTAATCAAGGATTATCTGAGAATGTTTGGTTTTTTCCCAGGCTTTACCTATAATAGCACATGGCAATTATGGGAAAGCCTAAGGAAGAGATGAAGGTCTGTGTAAGCTTGCTATGATATATAAAGGATGAGACAAAAATCATATAATCTTAAAATTTCTAAGGTCATAGCTTAGTCTAGTTTAAGGAACAAAATATATGTCTAATCAAGGGTTATCTGAGAATGTTTGGTTTTTGCCCAGGCTTTACCTATAATAGCACATGGCAATTAAAAATACTAGACTAGTGGAACTAACCTTCTTAGATGTTTAACAGCCATACTTTGAGGCCTATGCTTATCTGGTCAGAAGGATGTAAAAGACAGGTTTTGCTCTTTGCCCTTCAAGGTAGACTAAGTTCCAGAGGACTATGGAGCATCTCTTAAAATGTCCTATAACTGTGGTGAGTAACCTGTCCTCTTGTTCAGGGAGGACATGGACACCCCACGAGATGGACTTGAACCAGTGTCCAGTCTACAAAGAGGAGGGTCAACATCATTTCCTCCATGCTTCCAAGTGAAGCCAACAGTGGTCGAGCAGGACCTTTGACTTATCTTCACAAAGATGGAACTGGTAAAAGAAAGGAGTCAGGGGCTCCTCCCAAGCCCATGTGACCCCTGAGGAACAGATCCTCCAACAACTTGAAGTGTAAAAATAAATTGGTTTATTTGGACCAACTATATGGTCTTAAACACCCAAAAGGAAAGTATAACCAAAGATTAAAGTGAACAATATATTTCTTTAAGAGTTCAAGGGATTATATTACTCAGACATTAGGCTTAAGTCCATATAAGCTGTTATTTAAACAATTATTTCTCGTTGATGATTTTATTTCTAAGCAGAAAGTGCTGTTCCGATGTAAGACTTCAAATCTTGGTCTGCAATACTATAATGTCCACCAGTAGCTAAGGGAGACAATCCACTATTGTTCTAAATGATGGCTAAATTTGTTTTCCCCACCTATCTGGAAGCCTTTGAGAGGGAACTGACACTGATTCTAGCCCTCCAACAGCTATCAAAGTGCCTGAAAACAAATCCTGGGTATATCACTCTAGAGTTCAGCCTTGGCAGACAAAATAGAAATGAGGAGGAAACCAATAGAGGGATGCTTTTGGAAGCTCATGTCAAGAAATCCTAATGGACTCTGATACGACTATTTGAAATTTGCCTTGTTGAGACTTTTTTCTGGTTCCCCATCTAGAACTTGTAATGCTAACTACTCTTGCCTTTACTTCTTCTTCACAGCCTCTATTCACCACTCAAAGCCTTTCTTTTCTCTCTACAGATAAGAGTTATGCAATTTGGGAGTCTTTTAGATAGACTCACTAAAGGGGTACCCCAATTGTCTCAGCCTGCGTTCTTGTACAGTATGGAAGAAGCCAGAGAGATCTGCGCCCCAATTCCCTATCGGCAATTTGGGTAACCTCTTCAAAGGATGGTGTGATAAGAATAGGAGGTAGGAATTGGCTAGGCAGTTAGGGTAAAAAAGTCCACAAAGAAAAGTAGCCAGTTTCTTGGCTAAGAGTCAAAATGTCTTTGTGTGTGATAAGAATAGGGGGTAGGAATTGGCTAGGCAGTTAGGGTAAAAGAGACCCCAAGGAAAGTAGCCAGTTTCTTGGCTAAAAGTCAAAATGCCCTTGGCTACTTAGCAGTGTAGTATGTTCCAAAGACCAAAAATATCAAAAGTATTTGGGAGCTCTTAATTAATCTCTAAAAGGATTTTAAGGTCACTCTTCAGAGGGGGAATGTTTGAGGAGCAAAAACCCCCATTTAAAAAGAAAGGAAGGGCTAGAGAGATTGCTCAGTGGTTAAGAACACTGGCTGTTCTTGCAAAAGACCTGGGTTCGAATCACAGCACCCACACGGCAGCTAATAACTGTCTGTAACTCCAGTCCAAGGGGATCCAACAGCCTCTTCTGTCCTTCACCAGCATGGCACGAACGGGTGCACTTACCTACATGCAGGCAATACATGCATATGCATAAAATAAAAATAATAAAAAATGAAAAGGAAGGAAGGAAGGAAAGAAGTAAGGAAAGAAGGAAGGAAGGAAAGAAGGAAGGAAGGACATGAAGTTGTCAGAAAAAATTATGGGGAGATATGGAAGGGGTTGGGGGGGGAGGGAGTCAGTGTAGATTTGATCAAAACACCTTATATGCATGTATGAAATCCTCAGTAAAGTTTTTTTTGAAGTTAGAAAAAAAGTGAAAGGCTAAGAACAGATACATAGAGCTGGCATCATGTGCTTATTATCTGGAGGGTCCCAAATGGTTCCATGCTTAGAAGGGTTTAATTATAACTTTGCTGTTATCATTTTTCAAATGTTAACAATTGTAGAAGAAGAAATCTCACACCCTCATTTTGCACTAGGCCTCAAAAAGTTATGTGTTTGGGCCTACATTGATGGCCTTTAAATATGGATCAGGGTGATTGATGACTATAGGTAAAAGCATGAGACAGTGGGACACAAGAATGTCCTTCAGCACAGCTTCTGAGACCAGAAACACAAGACCTAAGATCTCCCATGCATCTGAATGACTGACAGACACATGCTCAAGGATGTGAGAGAAAGAAGAGATCTATAGCAGTCGAGAACAGCCTCAGGAGCAAGAAAGTCCACCAAACTAATAACATTAGCTAAGACTGCACAGTACTGGTCAGGCCAAGCACTATTCTAAGCGTTTTGCTTTCTTTTTTCTTTTTTGGTTTGTTTGGATTTTGGTCTTTTTGAAACAGGGTCTCTCTGTAGCCCCAGCTGGCCTGGAACTTGCCAGAGATCTCCCTGCTGTACTGGGATTAAAGGCCCATGCCACCAATCTGGCCTGTTTGTGTATTTTAACTCACTGAATCATCTTTACTACAGATGAGGACAATGAAGCACGAGTGATTCAGTGGTTTAAGTTCCCACAACTGGTAAGTGCCCAAACCAGACAGCTTGGTTCTGATGCTGACTCTGGACAGTTTAGAGGGCTTGAGGACTCAACAGAAAATTGTTCACTAACATTAAAATATTCTAGTAGACATTTGATTCAGCAGCTATAAGCATTGAGATTTCTTCTGCATATAAAGAAAGCTGAATATTAGTGAGGCATGATGATGACAGGTATCATTCTAGCACTTAGGAGGCGAGGGCAGGGAGATTACATGGCCGCATAGCAAGAACCTGTCTCAAAATTTTAAAAAATGAGGGAAAGGAAAACAAGTGTGGGAGGGAGAGAAGTAGAGAAGATTTCTAAAATAATGTTAATTAGTGATAGCACATATTACTGATAAATGTTATAATAGTGATAGCAATCATTGATGCTTCTCCGAATTTACCAATCATGCTCCATATTCTGAAGAGCTAGATATAATGAATTTATTTTAACATCTTGGTGAACATATTTTTTGAAATAAGCAATGTGTCTTATTTCTTCCAGGGTATAGTATAAATTAATAAAGACACAATATTGGGTTTTTCTGAGGGAATAGGTTTATAAACACTTTTATGATTCATTACTGTTTACCTGTGACTATTTTTGTTTTGTTTTGTTTTGGTCTTTTTGAGACAGGATCTTCCTGTAGCCCCAGCTGTCCTGGAACTCACTATGTAGACCAGGCTAGCCTTGAACTCACAGAGATACGCCTGCCTCTGCCTTCCGAATGCTGGGATTAAAGGCATGCGCCACCACGCCAAGCGAACCTGGAACAATTTTTAGTGGCACAAAGTTACCTATAGTAAAATACTCTCATCATAAACTCAGGGTTCCTACCTTGCTGATATCATCCAGTGGCTGGTTGCTGTCATTTTCCTTTAGGATTATTTTCATTAGATCAGTATTAAATTTCTTTGCATTCAGGAAAACAAGTGGGTTGTTTATTGAGACGATTTTTACCTGCTGCAGGATTTCCTTTTAGAGAAGAATAAAAGGACAGATTGAGAACTCTGAGTTACTAAACCCAATGAATGTAAACCTCACAAGTCAGCTTGTCACTCAGTCATGGATCCAATCGCTTAACATCTCTGTTATAGAAATTTCTTTGGAGGCTTTAATGAAACACCATACATCTAAGGAAAAATATATACTTCTACACTAAGAAAACTAGTAACTTCAAGACAACTCCACAGCTTTTCAGAAATTGACCCTTATTTCTGTTAACCAGGTTCTGGGGTGATAATAACTTAGAATACCCATCTTTCCCCCAAAGTACCTCTTTCATTCACCAGTTAAAATTTTACTCAAGCAGTTTTTTTTTTTAACAGTGCTGAGGGCCAAGAGCCTCTAACATACTAGACAAGTGTTTTGCCACTGAGCTACATCTCAGGTGCCCATCAGTATTTTGAAACAACTGAAAATGTGTCCCAAAATATCAATTATCATCCCTTTACCTCACACTGATGTAAGCTTCCTTCTGGATGAAAAAAAAAAAAAAAAAAACTTTACAAACGACTGATAGTCCTAACTGGAAGAAAGAGACTGGAACACAGTAGCACAGGTTCACTTTAGGCAGCCCTGGTTACCCCGCATTGCCAGGTTGAAGGTGAGACATGCAGAAAGAGAGGAAAATGTGTTGTGACACCAAAGGCATCTGCTGCACATTCGCTCAGATATGACTGGCAGCACTTGGTGTTTGACAAATAAAACTGTCTTCTCTGTGACTTTGTGACAGGTATCTGATGGAGAGGATGGTCAGCTCTGTGAAATGGTTACTCCTTCAGGCTTTATAGCGTTCTCATAGAGGAGGAGATGAAGAAAACAGTCATTCATGGAGGCAGAGGAGAGAACAAATTAGGTAAATTAATGAGGATAAGCCACTGGACCTCGGTGTTTCCTCATTTTTTAAAAACAAATGTTTTAAAATAGCTGTATGTCAGAGTGCATAGGGTTCGGTGGGGGAGTAAGGAGGAGACATGGATGGGGGAGGGGTCTGGATTTGAGTGGGCAATGTATGACATTTAAAGAGCCAAATAAAAATTTTTTAAATTAAAAAACAACAAAAATAGCTATCACAAAGTTTCAAAAGCTGTGACAAGCAACTCTCGAAAGTGAAGGGATTTACAACAAACAACTCCAGAAAATAGAAACAATTAACCTGCTAAACCAACTTTTAATCAAGAGAAAACCTCTTAGAAAATGAAAATAAAACATTAATTTTTAAGCTTATAGTCATCACATATGACTGCTCTCGTAGTTATAAGTTAATATGAAAAGGTGTTTGTTAAAGAATCAAGATTCGTTCTAGACAGTAAAGTCTCAATGGAATTGAGTTTGCTGAAGAAGAGACACCCCAAGTTAACAATGGGTGTTGTGCATAATAAAGGGATGGGCACTGCATGATGGAAGAGGGAAGAGCATCCTTTCACGTTATATAAAAACTTCATCCAACAGTTCACATGCAAATTATCTTCAATCTTAGTTATTCTCCCTCTTAATTTGGATGGAGAATATTAACTACTGGACTGCAACTCTCAAAGGAAATTAGGATTTTCATGAGCTACAGTTATTACTTGGGTAGGTAGCAGAAAAAATAATCAAGGTTTAAGGATGGGCAAAATTTCTTGCATTTTTATCTTTCCTACAAATTCCCTGAAAGTTATGTTTAGACCAAGAAGTCAAGGATTACACAGTTTGCTTACTAGTGATTTTTTAGGTGGAAATCTAGCCAACCCAAAGTTCAATTCTGTCTCAAGGATATTAGTATGAGATGGATATACCAAGACCGCTGGGGTCTCTAGATTTAGGTTGGGACTTCACCACACTAAATTCTCATGGAAAAATTTAAGGAAAGAAAAGCAAGGCTGACTTGGCTGAGAACTTAAGCCTAGAACACCCTCAAAGGTTCTGAAGTGGGAACAAAAGGACTCCTGATGTTATTTCCTCATTCCAGGCTACTTCGAAAGATCCTGACACTAGTCTTTCTGGAGGATCAGTTCTCCTGTGTTCTGAGGGCAGTCACAAGGTACTGAAGCAAATTAACGTGAAAATAAAGGAGAAAAACAGCCACACATTTACTAAGCTGGTCTGAAGTGAAGACAACTCATAAAAATGGGCAGAACACGGGGGGGGGGTGGCCCACACCTTTTGCCGGGCACTGGGGAGGTAGAGGCAGGCAGATCTCTGTGAGATTGAGGCCAGCCTGGTCTACATAATGAGTTCCAGGACAGCAGGGGAGTACAGGGAGACCCTGTCTCAAAAAGATTTAAAAGGGGGCACAGAAATAATTCAGATGCCCATTTTTTGTTTTGTGGCTGTTGTCACTCACTCTTTCTTCCACTTTGATCTGTTCTGGTCATGCCTTAACACAGTAAACTAGAACTGTCCACTGGAGTCTGATGGGCTTACAAAGGGGTACGCCACTGAAGACAAAGACATCCTCCGTTAAACTCAGTGGGTCACAAAGCAAAATAGATATGAATGTGAGAACGAGACTTGCAGTAACAGGGAATGAGGGAGTCATGGAGGCAGGAGGGAGATAAGAAAGGATGGGGTGAAAGAAATCGTGAGTGGAATTATCAAAGAACAAATTTAATTTAAGAAATAAAAGATAATTCAAACACTATCACATGGCACCCCTAAGCATGAGCAGTGCATGATAGTTTATGTGTGTTGGTTTTCTTTAGAAGTTGTCCACTGCACAAAATTCTACTCCTTTGAGCATTTGAGAATCATTGGATTTAATGACTCTCTAACAAAGATTCAGTCCCATTGATTATATTTTTATTCTTTGAGAATTTCATACATGCCTTAAATGTATTGATCATAATCCTCCTCCAACATTGACTTAGTTTTCTTAAAAAGGAATACATGAATCATTTCTTTCTTCCTTTCTCTAGTCTTTCTTGATCATTTAACTAAGAAAAGGTTATCAATTTTGTTTTTTATGCAATTTAGTAGTAAAAAAAGTTTTCAAGCACCTGAACTAACCTAAGTCACAAGTCAACTGTGAACTTAATTCTATGAGCCATGGTATGATTTAATCTGAATCTGAAATTCAAAGAGATTTTCTATTTTCTCTGCCAATTTGTTGCTTGCCCACTGCCACGTGTCTGACATTCACATATAAAACACTGGAAACCATAGTAATTAAAAGTAAAATGCCCTAATTTATCTGATTTTTCTAATACTTCAAAACTGTCATACCCACAAAGATTGTTAATAATTGCACAAAGAAAAAAGGAAGTTTAACTTACATCATCCATTTCTGTCTTCCTCTTAAACTCCATTTCTTTCATGTTTTTTATATTTAAAGTCTTTGCTCTAAATTTAAGGCAGATGAAAAATACAAGTCATTTCCTGATCATTATATTAGCAATGAAAATCCAAAGGGGATAAATTGTTTTATCTTAACAACTATAAATTATATGGTTTAGATTCCACACTTGATTTGTCTATGTGATATTAGTAAATATATGTTTTTCTGGGATGCTAAGGAATAAAAAAGAACAATAGAGGTATCTAAGAGGATATTAATAAACACAGTTTATCTTAAGCCCCAAGAGCCCCATGCCTCCAAGCTGTAAGAGTTAGACTGATAAAGAAATATAAACAGAGCAAGAGTTAAGGAGCATATTGTATTTGATAAAATTTTGTTTTAAGGAGTGGGAAGAAAGGAAGTCAATGTCAAAAATGGACAAGATAACAATCTGTATGTTGGGGCTCCTTAAATATGGAATAGAAACTGATGAAAGTTTATATATTTATGCTATTCTAGTTTTTAGTTTTTTAGTTGTAATTTCAGAATATGCTACTTCACAGATAATTTCAAGAGAAATATAGGAATTGAATATAAGAATTATCAGATGAAAACTGGGAGCACAGGAAAGGAATTCATGAATGTTCAAAATAAGGGAAGATGTTCAGTTAAAAGAGAAAATAATGGAGTGTTCATCAACAACTTATCTGGCTTCTGAGAAATAAAAATTTTTGATTATTTAATTTTTCTAAATGATGATTGTTGATATATGGTTTATGTCTTATTTTATATTACATCACTGAATTTGATTTCTCTGATATAGTATATGGCTGAGGTATTTATGTATTTTAATATATTTTGTGAATTTGCTATGGTTTGGATTTTAAATGGCCCTCAAATGCCAATGTATTGAAAGCTTGGTTGCCAGTTTGTTATGCTGGTAGGAGGTGATAGAACTTTTAGAGTTAAGGGCTAACAGAAGGACATTGGATCACTGGAAGCTGGAAACATGTCCTTGAAGGATATATTGGGATCACAACCCCTTTCTCTCTCTGGTTCCCAGTCACCTGGAAGTAAGCAGATTTCCTCTGCCATGAATGCACTGGGGCCACTACAGGCAACCTCTAAAATCACCAGGCAGAATAAAAATGTCTTCCTTTAACTGGATTTATCCCAGAGATTTGGTATGATGTTGATGTTTTTCTTCATTATTTTAGATCATATGCAGATAAAACATTTTGTTGCCTATTTGTCTCTATTTATCTGATTATAGAACTTCATGTTGTATAGAAATAAAAGTGACTATAGCACCATGCACATTTCCTGCTCAGTAAGAATAAACAGAGTAAATAGACCCTTACCTTGGGAAGCGCGCTATCACTATAACTATGGTGCAGACAACACCAAACAATAGTCCCACATTGGCAGCAAAGCATATTGTAAATATATAAGTACTGATCCATATGCCCTGAAAGAGATAATGGAAATAGAAGATGTGGCTTCTTCTATATTCTCATATTTCTCATGATTGCTAAAATCCTCATGATCATATTCAGCAGCATTACAGTGATCAAACTCTTTATATATATATATAATAGTAGTGTGAGCATGCCATGGTACACATATGGAAGTCCGAGGAAAACTTGTAAAAATCAGTTTATTCCTTCTACCAACTGGCTTCTAGGGATCAAACTCAGGTCTTCAGGTTTGACAGAGAATTCCTTTACCTGCTTAACCATCTTGACAGCACAAGAATGTATTATTTAAAAAGTCATGAGTACAAGCCCAGAAAGACAGAAAAACATCCTAGCGCCATCGGATTCTCAGCAGTAGAAACAAGAAGGTGTCAATGTTTTAGTTGTAGGCATTGCCAACCCTTAATTCAATTCCCAATAAGCACTATATTTAAGATGCATAGTTGATATTAATATTGTCAAAAATATTTCATAAGTCCATACTCTTTTATATTGCAAGCAACTGTTTGCAGATTTTTGTCACTCAAAACTATTCTACTTTTAAGGATCACTATAAAAATTACTGATGCAATTTGTTACTATATAAGGTTCTTAAAGCTTAGTGTTAAAATAACTGAATTACACAACACTGCCAATGTTACTCTTAGATACACTATTACAGAGATTATTATAATTTTACTTACCAAGGGCCACCTACTGTAAAAGTTTAAAAAGCAAAGATAACTTCATTCTTAGGAGGATTTCAAAAACTTTCAAGAAACTCCAAATTATCTTTTAATTGGAATTCCAAGTTTAATGTAGTTTTGCCCACCAGTTGAAATTATAATTGCAACATGATTTATGTAGTATGTATGACTGGCATTTCTAAACTCGGTGATGAAAAAGATCTTTAAAAAATAATTTATAGCCTGGCATGGTGGTGTCCACTTTTAAGTCCAGCACTCGGGAGGCAGAGGCAGGCGAATCTCTGTGAGTTAAAGGCCAGCCTGGCCTACATAGTAAGTTCCATCCCAGCTGGGTCTACAGGGAGATCTTGTCTCAAAAAGACCAAAAAAAATTATTTATGTAATCTGGAAACTTACATTTATATGAAATCCTGTATTTATCAGATACTAGACTAATTTCCAAGCTGTTTTTTTCCTAAATAACCTACATCACTCTGCCTAAGCATACAACTGCAACTTGTTCTCTTTCTGCTTCAGTGTTTTAAATGATCTCAAAAAAACATTCCATTCACAAGTGCATGGGGAAGAAAATAACATTAAAAAATTTATAATCTGAGACACAGCATAAAATCTTGGGGGGATGGTGTATAGGAATTATTTTTTTCAGACAAGTTTGAAATAAACATTTCTAAAAGGCATTTTAAAAAACTTGAACTGCTTTTCCTTATTTATCTACACCAAGCTCATTTGAAATAACAAAATATTTTTTAAAACTTAGCCCTGGGAGGCAAGTAGAGAAAATTTTATCTGTAAAATTGCTTTTTTATGTAAAAGACACATTTTGTAGTAAACAGCAAAAATATTATTTAAATGACTGTTTTAAGAACTAGTTCCTTTTAATGGCATTCCAGGTCATGATTTGTAAGATCATCCTAGTCTGTCATCTCATACACTGGGACCGAGTTGTTTCTCCTGGATTCAGATAAACTGGAGTCATTTTTGCCTCTTTATATTCAGTGTGTTTTTTTGTACTGCTCTATTACACGATATTCAACCATAAACAAAATAGGGCTGCTAGTGTTTGATCATGACTTCAGCTTCCCATTATGACTCTGAGCCTTGCTCATCCTCAGGGGCTAGCTGAGCCTGCCTGGGTGTGGAAGAATAATGCCTGAGTCCCACCCCTGAACATCTCCATGATTCCAGGGTGGCTTAGGAAATTCAAAATCTTGCCACTGAAAAAACCACAGAGCCTGGAGGCCAGAATTCATTAGAGCAACCAAAAATTTCATTACCATCTGGCTCTATTTTTAAAGTATAGCTTTGCACCCACAACATCATCTATTATAACTCAGGCTCTACAAATGCTTAGTTATTTCCTGGGGTTTCTTTATAGCTTTGAAAAATATCAAATGGAAATTAACAACAGATTAGTAAATAATTCCTTAGTTAGAGTAAGTTCTAACAGTGTTCTGTTACAATTCCTGTTAAAGGCCCAACTATGTTACTTATCACAGATATCAGGAATTGGTTAACTCTTTACCCTTACACTCTTTTTGAAAAAAGTTTGATAGTCATAACGCCCAGACACAAGTTAACGTCAAGGTAGACCTTAAGTACAGAAGACATTAATTCTTGCTCCATATAGATGAAGCATTGGTAGAAAACAGTTTGGCAGCTACTGAATCACCTCACCTTTCCCTGGCCTATCTGCTTGGGTGATGGAGCCATAGAGATCTATTTGTATAGATCTATTTAACTTCGCCAGCTCAGCTCTGAACCTGTGAATAAAACCTCCATTTAGAGCCTTATTTCCTCATTATTTTTCACAGGTTTTTGGCACACAGCTCAAAATAGAGTCAATCTGTAACTTAAAAAAAATTGAAGAATAGGAGACTTCCATTTTTAAAAATTTAATAATGTTTTTTTCCAAATCACATTCTTACAATTTATCAGTTTCATTTCACCTATGTAATAGTAATGGATAACAAAAAATAATAAGATATAAAATTGCTTTATGTAAGTTAAAGTGCCTCTCAGTGATATACATTGTATATCATTTTTGAACAAATTGCTTTAGACTTCTTGTTCCAAAACAGAAATTATTCCTGGTGACCCTAACTCCAGCATTCCATATCTGACATTCCAGTCCTCAGGCCCATTTGAAGTCTACAGGTCCATGTACCCACACAGAACTGAGAATCCTACAGGACCCCTGATTTATGAGCTCTAGCATTCAAAGAAACTACACACAGGAAAAAAAACAAAAATACTTGGGAAAATATATAGATTATGCAAAACAAAATCGTATCAATAAATATATAGTTCATTAAGACGAGAGAAGAACACAATATTCAAGTACATGTTAGGAGAAAATTTTTGTAAATGATTCTTAATCCTGAGATCAAAAAGGTCTCTGAGACTCATAGAATTTTATATTGTATCCTAAACCACAGAAATAGTCAAAACAATGTTATTAAACTGTGTGGGCAGGCAGAATGATGTTCATTGTGCATTCATTTACAGAAGAAAATGCATGTAAAATTTAAAAAGTCATGTTGACTAATGACTTCTGTACTTTATCATTCAATGTTCAGAAATAAACCCAAGATTAAAAGATTTTGAGGGAAAGCATTTTAGCCAGCTTAAAACTTCCTTGTATTATGTAAAAAGGATCAATATTTTCCAAATGAAATGTCTCAGGGGCTATCAATGGCATAAGCACTTCTTAGAAAACTACTGGATGATGACATACAAAACATAAAGAGTTGCATGACCCATGAACAAAACCCTGTATCTTTTGAAATATTTTGCTTATTATTTTTATTTTACATGTATGAGTGTATTGCCTGCATGTAAATGCATCCATGTTGTGCAATGCCCATGGAGGTCCAAAGAGGGCAACAAATCCCCTGGAACTGGAGTTATGGATGGTTGTTAGCCACCCTGTGGGTACTGGGATTCAAACCCTGGTCCTCTGCAAGAGCAGTCAGTGCTCTTAACCACTGAGCCATCTCTCCAGCCCCAACCTTGTAGCTTTTCAAAGACTAAGAGTAAGTTAGTGTTCCTGTGTCTTCTCCCTGCACAGCTGATAAGTGTCTAGAATGTCAAGTCTTTATTCACCTTTACATTTCTCAAACATTCAATATTGTACTATGGTTAAGAGTCTTGGGAGGGAATGTTATAAAAGTAGGCAACAGCAATAATGCCCTCCAAAGTTTCATAAAGCAAAGGATCATGGGAGGAAACACATAGATCATGACATCTCACTATGATGAATGCCACACAGAGCTGAAGAGGGGGTATTCATGGGATGATTTTATCCAGATAGGTTTTTCTAGACTGCAAGTTTGCTCTATATTTGTTTGTCAAAATCACACTTTCTTATTACTTAATATAATAAAATCCATTTCCAATAATAGTATATTAACCTAATCCTCCCCACAGTGTAATTGATTTAAAAGACACATTGTAAGACTTTTTGTATTTAGAAGTAATGTGGTCACCATTAAGAGGTCTACCATATATTCATGTGCCATACATTTAATGAGGATTTTCATACACACTAAACATCAACATATTTTTCTTAGTGTATACTTACTTCTTTGATGAACTCTACTTTCAAAATCAACTCAAAATACAAATTGAGCATCCTCAGCCCACAAAAAGTAGCTAGTATATCTTTGAAAGTTTTCAAACTACATACTCATCAACTATTGCCAAAATTCTATGTTCATGCTTTCATTCAAATTCTGAAAACAATAGATGGAAGTTTGTAAAATAACATGTCTCAAATGGTTTCATCTATGTTTTGTGTATGAAAGTATACAGAGTATTTGGTAACAAGTGCTTAAGCTAAAGAGGCAATGTTTGATCAAATTTCTACTTACCCAATCAATTTTATCCACATTCCAATATTTTTTTAAATCTCGGAACTGTATTAACATTCCCTTCAGTCCCACAACAATAATGCTTGCAAGGACACACTACAAATAAAAAATAAGTTGATGGAAAAACTGAGCAAAGACTTTGATCCGAATTTAAAAGGACCAAGTTATTGTTAGTTGTTTTTAAAATAAATTCTAGAGAAAAGCTGTAGTCAGTTACAGTAAAGTAATATTTGTTTAAAATTAACTTGTTATTGTACTTTAGGAATATCACATCAATTTTAGGAAATCATGGGGCAAAACTGATGCAATTATAAAAACACAGAGAAGAAAAAAGAGAATTGTTATAAGGGTGAATATCATAAGACCAAAGATCTTTTTAATTATTGCCACTGTCATTTGTTTGAAATGTGTTTGCTGTGAAAATTATACATTTATCTCATATACTCTTAAAAGTGCCTTAACATCATTTTTTTTGCTTTCACCTAAAGATATTAATAACTCTTGAAAAATGAGCTTGAATATTAAAACTCCATCTTATGGAAATGATTTTCTCTCACTACAATAATTAAGAATTTGCACAACAAAGGCCTGAGACAAGCTTTCTTAAGACTGGGGTGGTAACTTAGGTCACTTTGGAGCTTCTGGCTCATGGAAGGTGAGGTGAACCTCTCACACTGATGCTGAACCACACTACTAAAAATCATGTTAAGTGTGAAGATGGAGTTCGCTCCCTACTCCCTTTCCCTGGCCCACATTTTCTATACAATTTTGATAAAATTACTCAGAACTCTCCTTTTGTCACTGCTGAGGCTCCAACCCAGAGCTCCATGCATGTTTAGTTAGTGCTTCACCTTTGAGCTTCACCCCTAGTGCTTTGGACACAAGAGCATTTCTAACTTTGCTATGCTGCTTTCATATCGAAGCTGGAGAATTAGAGGACAGTCAAATATTCTCTACTTCCTCCCTCATCAAAAGTGGTATCTCTCCCAGATTAGTATTATTGAATTTATTCTCCCAAGACATTTTACATACAATTATTCCTATTAAAAATTAACAACTATACAGTAAAAAAAAGAAAAGGCACTACTGTACCATGGGCAGCCAGTACAGCAAAGGTACTATTGCATAGATGACTACAAGGACGATAATGCAAGATATTAGACAAGCCACCTGTAAAACACAAAGCAGACAAGAGGGAAAGCCTTGAGCTTTATTGTTATTTCAGAGCTATGGGTGGAGGGAATACTTTGTAGTCCATCTTGATTAGAAGAACCTGAATGTTGACATATTGTGAAATTGCACATACTGACATTATCTCGGTGGATTCGGTAATAAGACAAAAGAATTCTACACAAACAAATAGGACACCATTGACGTTTATCGCACGTCTCAGCAATGGCTTGTTGAACAGTGAAAGTGACACCTCAATTGAAAGCCCTTTTAGCCAATGCCTGTTTGGCCTTACTCCACTGATTATTTTATAGGGGACAGTGTGGATAATAACCAAAGCATATGTTGCTTTGTGTTTTTCTCTGCTGATGACACATTTTCACTGAAGCACTCCTTTCTTTGGAATTTTTCATTAGTAGGGCCCTGACAATGATGTGGTTTTATGGGATTATAGCAGCTATCTGTCAGTACCATAGACTCCATTTTACTAATCCTGAGAAGTCTTTAGTATCATGTTCTATCCCACTGAGCCTACTAACAAAGGTCAATTTAAACCACCTGAGTCCCTTAGCAACACTTTACGTGATAGAGAGCCTGATTTCACAGAAGCAAATGTCCCTGACTTCATAAAAAACATTTGGCCTAACTGCCTTTCGAATGGGGTGGGGAAAGGCCCTTCACAGGTCCTCGAAGATGTCTAAGACATCCTTATGAAGATGTCACAGGGAATCTTGATAAATTGAAATGACTTAAATTTAAAATAAGTATATAAACAATTTCAAGATATGGCAAGGACCACTGCTGTTCTCCAGCACTGGTGTTGCAATGGTACAGATACCTTGAAATCGATTTGATTTTTTAAAATGAGTTAAAGACACTTAACATAGATGTGGGAATGCTTAAGAAAAATAAAAATATATACCCATGTGAATATCTATATATTAACTATAACAGTTTTAACTGTTTAACTATAACAGCTTTGCTCACAAATCACTACAACATGTAAATAACTGAAATGTTCATCAATTGATGAATGAATAAATTGTGGCACACAACCCCCCGCCAAGTAATAAAAAGCAAACATTCACAATAAAAAGCAAACATGGGTGGTGAATTCAATTAGTAATGAGAGAAGCTAAACACAAAAGACTATGCAATTCTGCATCAATGACATTTTTTAAATGAAAAATTATAGGATACAAGGGGTGGAGGTAGGCACAGAGAACAGAGTATAAATGCACATGGGGAAATGCACATTTTGAAATGAGAGAAATATATTTTGAATATGCGGTTATACAAAAATATAGTTTTCTGCATAAAGCAAGCTATGTACCTAAAAAGTGGTGACTTTTACTATCGCTAAATAAACCCTTATAAACCTGATGTTAAAGAATTGGAAAAGGAATCTCTAACAGCTGCTGGCATGCAGATGTACATGCCCAGAGCCAGGCCAGCTTGGATACTCATCTTGAACTTGCCGGCTTTGAAAGATGTACATGTGGGAGGAGGGGTTGTGGAATGGAAGCAGTGGTGGTTAGAGCAGGCCTTTGCATGTTGCCAGAGGCCGAGAGAGTCTGTTCTTAAAGTTGTATTGAGTAGAACTCCTCATTAGCATATCTCAGATGCTGTAAAGAGGGGAATAGTTCTCACATGGAAAGTAAGCCAATAACTTAGTAAAGACTATCCACAAAAGAGATCATAGTAGACCAAGTTGTCCCTATATTGATCCTTTAGGAGTAATTGGAGATTTTAATGGTAAATAAATTTAAATAGTAATGATATTGGTCAATCCTCTAACTTGGAAAGTCTGGGCATTCATCTGCAAACCCCGAAATCCACTCAGTCAGCCCAGAGAATGATTAGTAAATGCATGTTTATGTGGCAGGAAAAATAATAACTGCTAAGTTTTATTTTAAGATAAAAGACAATGACATTTGTCCTCTCTGTGGGATGGTTTACTTCTACATTTACAAGGTTCTTACCCACAAAACAGTCTTGGGAACTGAAATGAACTGAAGTTGGACACAAAATTATTTGGGAGGACCCTAAGCACAGAGTCACAGGGTGACTGGCCAAGGTCATAGAGTGAGGGAGTTGGAATGTGTGAAGCAACAGGAAGCACGCATTGTACCCGGATCTGAATGGTTTTTGTGCTTTGATTTTATTTTCTTTCTCTTTACTTAGATTGTCTTTTCATTCAGTCCAACATGTATATAACTACTCAAAAGTATGTGACGATGTAGAAGACATTAATCTGATTGTTTTTTAAGTGAAATTTTATTTTAGCACCACCCTATATACTGGAAATTTTTCTACCTCCTGCTAAAAAGATGACTTGAGACTCTGAGTATTCAGCAAGAAGATGGGTCACTGCATAGCAACAGAACACAGGATTGAGACTAGGCAATTGAAGAGTATGTGCAAACTCCCCCTCTCTCTCTCACTCTCTTGCTCTTTCACTCTCTCTCCCATCTCTGTCTCTTTCTCTCTTTCTCTCATTTAAGCATTGACAATAAGCCCAATAATATGAATACACAGATATTGACAGATTTCTAAAGATTTGTTTACTGGACATTTTGAATTTCATTTTACTTATTAATAACTTGTACTTTTTTTTCCTCCTTGAATCAAAGAAGGGCATTATACTTCTAATTTTAAATATTGGCTCTGAGTTAAAGTGCAACATCTGATACCCAGCACTGGCAATGGAGAGTTTGTGAAGACAAAGTAGCTCACAGTTGTATTTGGCATTGTTCAAAGGAAGGAAATTCAACATGCTAGAGATTTTTTAAAATATATTTATTTAATAACCACATGATTAGAAGAAGCATTTCAGTACAGTAGCATTGACATCACAGTTGAATTAACACATTTACACAATATTGTAAAATTGAATGGGGTTTTAACCTTTAAAAAAGGTCTACATTTCATTTTAAAATATACTGTTTCATACAGAAAAACTCATTTTTAATGCAATTAACACTTAGATGTTTGCACATGCTTCTCTAATCTCTATATATCTGATTATTACTAGTCACAGTCGGTTACTTTCTGAGATCCTTTGTACCTGAGTATGGATATAAGGTCATCAGGTAGATGTCAATGGTAATATTTTTCACCTCTACTAATTAACATGAAAGCAAATTTTTGTGTTTTTTCCTCTAATATAACTCATTTTTTATTTATTGATTTTTGTGTGTGTATTTCATACAGAACATCCCAAACAATCTTACTCATCTT
>NW_008332654.1:2256476-2260281 GCF_000622305.1 Nannospalax galili | reverse complement strand
GAGCCCATATACTCTGTCATCTCTGTTACTGTCCACTGTGTTGTTGGCACCCCCAGCCATTCCCTAGTGCTTGTCCATCAGCTGAGTCTAACAGCCTGTCTAGAGTTCCTTGTTGTAGGAAGATCAGCTCTTCCTCATCTAGCAGCAATCAGTTGCCAATATTCCTTTAGATAAGATTGGGGTCTGCTGTTCATTTACCCAGTTCTATGCTGGGTTACTGTCTGAGAGTCTCCTGGGCCATCCTGGGCAACAACTCAAAGGAAGGTATCTCCTGTCTGGCATTGTTTCTTTTTGTGTAATCTTTAGCTATACACACGGACTCTTAAAGAATTATATTCCCTTTAATCTTTGGTTGTACTTTCCTTTTGGGTGTTTAAGGCCATAGAGTTGGCCCAGATAAACCAATTTAACTCTTAAGGTCATTTGAGGATTTGTTCCTCAGGGATGGCATGGGCTTGGGAAGAGCCTTTGGCTCCTTTCTTTTACCAGTTCCATCTATGTGAAGATAAGTCAAAGGTCCTGCTTGACCATGGCTGGCTTCACTTAGAAGCATGGAGGAAATATTTCCTCTGTGTTGACCCTCCTCTTTGTAGACTGGACACTGGTTCAAGTCCATCTGGTGGGGTCTCCATGGCCTCCTTGATCAAGAGGACAGGTGACTCACCACAGTTACAGAACATTTTGAGAGATGCTCATAGTCCCCTGCACCTTCATTGACATTGGAGGGCAAGGAGCAAAAACTGCCCTTTAAGTGCCTCTGACCTAATTAGTATAAGCCTCAAAGTATGGCTGTTACACATTCAAGGAGGTTTGTTCCACCAGTCTGGTACTTTTAATTACCTTGTGTTATCTAGATAATCCTTAAGCAAAGACCAAATTTTCTCAGATAAATCCTGCCTAGACATATATTATGTTCCTTGAGCTAGTTGTACATATAATTTCTCAGTAGGTTATTGGGTTAATATGGTTCCCTCTGTTTTTTAAACTACATGCTAGAGATTTTAAAAAATATTTTATTTATTATTTTTATTTTATGTGTATGAGTGTACTGCCTGTATGTATGTGAGTGTACCCGTGTCATACAATGCTGCTGAGGTCAGAAGAGGGCTTTGGATTTCCCTAGAACTGGAGTTAAGGACAGTTCATAGCCACCATATGGGTGCTGGGAATTGAATCCAGGTCCTCTGCAAGAGCAGTCAGTGCTTTTAACCGCTGAGCTATCTCTTCAGCCCCCATGCTAGAGATTTTTAAGGTATACTTTGGGAAGCTAGATTTTAAGGTTCCTAGAGATATTACAATCTATTGAAGCTGTTACAGAGACTACATCCCAGCTAAATAATAGTAAAATGGAACTTAATTAAGCTTTTTACTAGTAATATATAATTTGCTTCTTTTTATGACAGAAACAAAGCATATGTAGGTCATTAATAACTTTCAGAGAGATTAAGGGTATTTTAGGAATGGCTGTTACAACATGGGCATAAACTGGACAGACTTTTACCTAATTTTGTAACCAAAAAGTTACTGTTTGTAATTCAAACAAGCTACGGAGCCATGTGCTCTTCTTGTGACTTGGGCATATGATCTTAATTCCTTAAGACCCTTCCTTGACCACCACTCATGACAGTGCATGGATGTGTGTATGTATGTTTTCACATATTAAAGCCCTGTAAACAGTCTGCTTTTCTCAGTTCAAACAATGAGAAAAATTAAGAACTGTCTGTCTATAGTTGTGTGTGAGGCATTCAAAATCTAGGGATCAAATGGCAAAATTCTTTCCTGATAAGGGGAAGTCAGACTTCCCCTTCCCCATTTCATGCTGAGATACTGTTCCAATAAGGAATGGGTGAAGCCCTTGCTCGGGAGCACATTTCTGAGAGAAGTCTGAAAGAACAGGTTCTCAGCAGTTCAGTTCTGCTGTTGGCCTTAAAAATGGATGCTAAGAGTCAGGCTGTCTTTTTAAGCATCACAATAATGTGGTTTAGAAATGTCAGATGTTAGAGATGCTAAAGGTATCCATAGAGCGATCACTGCCCAGGTATTTTGCTTTTCTAAATTTCCCATGTTACAATGTCTAATGATAAGTTTTTTGTTTTAAAAATATAAGCAGTCACATTTAAGAGTTAATTCTGCATAAAAGTTAATAAAATTCATATTTTCTTCATCTTTCATTAAAATATGTATATACACATTTGTGAGTATGTGGTGTGTGTGTGTGTGTGTGTGTGTGTGTGTGTGTGTGGTGTATTCCAGTTCAGAAGGAAGGAGGGAAAGAAGCAATAAAGCATTCATTCATGCTGTCTCAGGAATATCATTACATATCGCATTATTTACAAAGATGACCATTTGGCATTAGTGTTCTCCACAGCTATATGTATGTTTAGTTGGAGGAAACCTGAGATTAGGGGTCAAAGAATGCACAGATTTATGGGAAGTCATAGAATGGTGAAAGAGATGGGAAAGGGCAGAAAGAAAAATAAAGGCAGGACATTGGGTAACAAGGCTAAATTAAGAAGACTTTAAAGATTTGAGCAATGAGCCAACTTTTGAAAGAATAAAGGAATCTGGTTTTGCAATTAGAACCCAGAGGCAGTATCAGCATGGCAGCTGCTGTTTTCAGTTGTGGCTGTGCAAACTTTGCAGCAGATGCTGTCTGGCATCCCTTATGGTTCTGTGATCTCCCTGAACCCCCCGAAGAGGACTGGTGTAGCTCCTCTGTTGGAAGTAAAGAGAAGCATGCCAGGGGATGCTGAGCTCCTAAACAGTTAAAATTCTAGCTCAGAGCAGGGAGGAAAGGAGGAAACACTGTGTTCATTTGTGCTGTTTGTCTAGGTAGCACCAAGACATTTTCACTCTCCTAAAGATTTTTCTTAGATTCACAGGCTCTGGGTATCACATCCAGAGGACAACACGGCTAAGATGGTTTCTACATGTGGAATACGGAAATGTATCTATGTTTTTTACCACAACACTTGCTATTAAATGATCGGTTCAGTATCTTTGGTTATTTTAATTAGGTTTTCTGAAACACTGAGAGGCTCACTTACATAAAATTGCCCCAAATTCAGTGCCCAGTATCACCACATAAGGCTCCTAAGTGCTTGAATGTGACAAGTACATGTTAATATAGGCAGGAAATGTAAAACATATATCACATGCTTTTTTATTATTTTTATTTTATGTGTATGAGTATATCGCCTGCATGTTGGTAGATGAATCCATGTTGTGCAATGCCACAGAGGTCAGAAGAGGGCACTGGATACCCTGGAAATGGAGTTATGTTGGTTGTTGGCTGCCATGTGGGTGCTGGACACTGAACCTGGTTCCTCTGCAAAAGCAGCCAGTGCTCTTAACCACTGAGCCATCTCTCCAGCCCCAGACTTGTTATTTATTTATTTATTTATTTATTTATTTATTTATTTATTATGTATGTATGTATATGAATGTATTGCCTGTCTGTATGTAAGTGCACCCATGTCGTGCAATGCCCACAGAAGACAGAAGACGATGTCAGATCCCCTGAAACTGGAGTTACAGATGGCTGTTAGCCACCATATGGGTGCTGGGATTTGAACCCAGGTCCTCTTTAAGAGCAGCCAGTGCTCTCAACCATTAAGCCATCTCTGCATCCATATAGCAGATTCTTAAGTCATAAGTGCATATTATTTAATTAAAAAAATACTGTGAACTACTATCCTCAGGCCTCTTGGGGTAAGTCTATAGCGCAGCTCTCTGCGCCGGGACTCCCTAACGCACATTCACCCTTCCATCCCTCCCCGCCGTTCTATATTCCTAGTTAGGGCCC
>NW_008332654.1:2256029-2256430 GCF_000622305.1 Nannospalax galili | reverse complement strand
CTAACTCTCCTAGCCTGCACTACTATCCTCAGGCCTCTTGGGGTAAGTCTTGGGGTAAGTCTTCCCTGGTCCTGCAACACCCGTGAGCCTCTTTCTGGGGCTGACAGCCTCTTTCTGGGGCACCGAGGCTTACCTTTACTCTCCCTGAACCTTTGCATCCAGTACAACCCAGCTACTCAATCCACTCCCTGGGAAATCTTGGGGCTTATTCTCACCCCATCAGCCTTTGCATCCCTGCGTGGCATGGCCACGGCCAGGGTCTCAGGTCAGTCCAACACCCAAGTTCCTGAGGCCAAAATCATTCTTAGAAGATTCCAGACCTAAGGAGAAAGTCTTAAAACTTCTGACCCATATTAGAATTGGGCCACCGCGGAACTCCTGAAGACAAAATCAATCCGGCC
>NW_008332654.1:2247723-2248662 GCF_000622305.1 Nannospalax galili | reverse complement strand
AGGTGTAGCCATTAAGTAATTTAAATATATTGGGTAATTCATACTATGCTTTTGTTGAACAGAAAAGCTTGTGACTGAATGCCTGGTTTTAAAGACGATTTTTCCAATGTTGACTATATTGTGGTAAATTTATATACATATATATATATATACATATATATATATATTATTTTTATTTCATGTGTAGGAGTGTATTGCCTGAATGTATGTGAGTGTACCCGTGTTGTGCAATGCCGTAGAGGTTAGAAGAGGGCTTCAGATTCTGCTGGAACTGGAGTTAAGGATGTTCATAGCCACCATGTGGGTGCTGGGAATCGAACCCATATTGTGGTACATTTAAAATATGTTATAGCTAAAGGCTACATAACAAGCAACAATGCCAGATAGGAGATAACTTCTTTTGAGTTTTTGGCCATGGTGGCCAAAGGGATTCCCAGATAGTAACCCAGCATAGAAGTGGGAAAATAAAAAGCAGACTCCAATCTTATCCAAAGGAATATTGACAACTGATTACCACTAGATGAGGAACAGCTGTCTCTCCTAAAACAAAGACCTCTGGATACGCTGACTAGATTCACCAGAAGTGCAAGTAGTGGAGAATGGCTGGGGGTGCCGACAACACAGCAGACAATAGCAGGGATATCAGAGTATAAGGGCTCTATTGGGGGGAGGGAGGCTATAGGAGGGTGCTATCTGAGAAGTGGGTATAAAAATAAATTAATTGATTAAAAAAATAAAAATAATAATTCCTCAAAGCATAAAAATTTGCTCCTTAATAATTGGTAGATGTGAAAAAGATTACCATTGAAATCTACCTGATGGCTTTATATCCATGCTCAGATGCCAAAGAGCTCAGAAAGTAACCAACTGTGACTAGTAATAATCAGATATATAGATATTAGAAATGCATGTGCAAACATCTTAATGTGAATTTCATTA
>NW_008332654.1:2245991-2247119 GCF_000622305.1 Nannospalax galili | reverse complement strand
TTACAGGGTTTATACTGAGTTCAATATTGTATAACTGTATTAATTCAGCTGTGAACCTAAAAATTTACATCCACTTTTGAAAGAGATGTATCCTTGCTCTGGAATGTGTTACTGAATATGTTAAAGCTGTAATGAAATGCTTCTTATAATCATGTGGTTATTAAATTTTAAAAAATTAAAACAATAAAATAAACTTAAAAATATGTTAACAGCAATAAAAGCTGCCTGCCCTAATTGCCTGACTAATGTCTAAAAAATTGGCAGATTTTTAAAGGCATAATTATTTACAACTTGCCTTTCTTGTTCATTGTTTCTACACACAGTGATTTGGCACCTGTGACATGCCAGCTATTTGGTTAAATGAACACAGATACCATGAACCAAGGCAAGCAGAACCTGTCCAATGGGTTTAAGTCAAGGATAGGAGGAAAGTATCAATTATATGGTAACACTAATGAACACCTATGGTCAAGCAGTGCTCAAAACTCTGAAGAAAAGGAACAAAATTGATACAGAACTGGCAGTGGGAGCTGCAGGGTAGGAGGAATAGGCCTAGAGAGAAGAGGAAAGTAGTCTAAAGGCAGTGGCACCCACAGGGAAAGAGGACAGTCATGTGCTGAAAGTTGAACGTGAATTAGGAAATAGGCAAAGGCGGGCTGCAGAGATGGCACAGAGGTTACAACCACTTGCTCCAGGGGATGCAGTGATCCAGGGCCATAATCTGGGCCCTACAGGCACCACCTACATAACAAGCAACAATGCCAGATAGGAGATAACTTCTTTTGAGTTTTTGGCCATGGTGGCCAAAGGGATTCCCAGATAGTAAAACAGCATAGAACTGGGAAAACGCACACACACACACACACACACACACACACACACCAATAAAAAATAAAATCTTGGCTCTCCTATCCTCAGGCATCTTGGGGTGGGTCTATTGCTAGCAAACCCTAATCTTATCTAAAGGGATATTGACAACTGATTGCTGCTAGATCAGGAACAGTTGACCTTCCTAAAATAAAGACCTCTAGATAGGCTGACAAGATACACCAGATGGACAAGTAGTGGGGAATGGCTGGGGTGCCAACAACACAGCAGACAGTAGCAGGGATATCAGAGTATAAGAGC
>NW_008332654.1:2243906-2244771 GCF_000622305.1 Nannospalax galili | reverse complement strand
AGATAAAGTGGATGAACTGGACCACTCAAGCAAAGATTATGAAAAATTTAAGAAATCACAAGATTGGAATATGCAGGAATTGAGTGATACCGTAAAAAGACCAAACTTGCGAATCATAGGCATACAGGAAGGAGAAGAATCCCAAGACAATGGCTTGGATCAGATCTTCAACAGATTGTGGAAGAAAATTTCCCAAACTTAAAGACATGCCCATACAAATACAAGAAGCATACAGAACACCAAACAGACAGGACCAGAACATAAACTCTCCACAGCACATCATAGTAAAACAATAAACGTACAAAACAAAGAGAAAATTCTGAAAGCTGCAAAAGAGAAACAACAAGTCACATATAAAGGAAAACCCATTAGGATCACAGCTGACTTTTCAATGCAAACTATGAAAGCCAGAAGAGCCTGGACCAAAGTATTCCCAGTGTTAAATGACCACAGATGCCAACCCAGATTACTACATCCAGCCAAAATGTCTATTATAGTGGAAGGGGAAACAAAAATCTTCCATGACATAAATAGACTGAAGGAATTCTTGTCCACAAAACCAGCCCTTCAGAGAGTTCTGGGAGCAATACAAAGAGCTGAAGAAAGGAATGACTATACCCAAGGGGTTGCAGAAAGAACTCCAAGGAGAGTATAACAGTGTAAAAGTACAAATATAGCAAGAATATAAACAAAAAAAATGACAGGATTCAATACTCATCTTTCATTAATAACTCACCTTCAAACTCCTCCTTCCCAAAATTAAACAGCACAATACCAACATTTCCTCTATAATCTTCATCTATGACACCAGCTGGAGGAAAGAAAATTGTCTTGATTATACCATTACACCAGAGTATAAGATTAT
>NW_008332654.1:2239238-2240175 GCF_000622305.1 Nannospalax galili | reverse complement strand
AAAATCGACATATATTCTCCCTCATATGTGGATCCTAGGATCAGACTCTGATAAATAAGTATGCAAACAGACATAACTGCAGGAACCAGGACAAGGGTAAGGAAACAGTGAGGTAAAGGAAAAGAAATAACCTGAAGGAGAAGAATAGTAGGTAACAGGCCTTCATAAGGGAGATATGGATAAAAACTGGGTTAGTCTAAGGGAGGGGGGAGGTAAGGGTATATGAGGAACCTAGGGGATAAGGAGAAAGAAACAGTTCAACAGAGGTAGGATCATGGGAGCAAGGGTATTAGTAAGGAAGAAAGGGGGGGAAGTGCAGGCACCTTAAGTGGGAAAACCATGATAGAGTGGGGAGACGATACAAGAGAGAAACAATGCCTAGCTAGTCACAAAAACCAGAGGGAACCATATTATTCCTACAATCTACTGACAAATTATACATAACAGATCAAGGAATATATCTCTAGATAAGATTTATTTGAGACCAACTGGTCATTACCCAAGATTTTCTGCATGACACACAGTAATCAAAATTGCCAGAATGGTGGAACTAACCTTCTTGGATGTTTAACAGACATACCTTGAGATCTATATTAATTGGGTCAGAGGGATACAAAGGACACTTTTTGCTCATTGCCCTCCTAGGTCGATTAGTTCCCAGGGACTATGAGCATCTTGCAAAATGTCCTGTATTGGTGGTGGGTCATCTGACCTCTTGATCAAGGAAGCCAAGGAGATCCCACCAGATGGACTTGAACCAGTGTCCAGTCTGTAAAGAAGAGGGTCAACACATTTCCTCCATGCTTCCAAGTGAAGCCAACCATGGTCGAGCAGGACCTTTGACTTATCTTCACATAGGTGTAACTGGTAAAAGAAAGAAGCCAGGGTCTCCTCCCAAGCCCATGTGACCCCTGAGGAACAGATCCTCAAACGACCT
>NW_008332654.1:2142162-2239024 GCF_000622305.1 Nannospalax galili | reverse complement strand
ATGGCAGAGTATGGAGGCTCTAGTGGGAGAGGAAGGCTGTCTATCTGACAATTTTATATTCATGCTCAGAATCCAAGGAACTCAGAAAGCAAGCAACTGCGACCAGTAATAGTCATATATATAGAGATTAGAAATGCATTTGAAAACGTCTCAATGTCAATTGCCTTAAAATGAATTTTTCTGTATGAAACTGTGTATTTTAACAACGAAGTGGAGATCTTTTTTCAATGTTAAATCCTCATTTATGTCTTATAGAGTTTACAACAAGTAAAAGATTGTATAAGCGTAATAATTCATCTGTAAACCTAAAAATGTACAGCAAATTTTGAAAGAGATGTACCCTAGCTCAGAAAAACTGTTATTGAATAGGTTAATGCTGTTGTAATGAAATGCTTCTTCTAATTAAAAAAAAAGAAATAATCAAATCTAAACAGTTAAAAAAATAAAATAAAATCTTTTAATAAAACAGAAAGAAAAAAAATACGTGAAGAGTCTGCCTAGGAAAACACTCAGAGCTATGTGAAACCTATAGATCTAAGTTCTAAGGCCTAGGTAAAGCTTTTGGGGGGCTTTAAGCAAGAAATAACATGATCATGTTTGCCTTTTAAAATGATAACTTTGTTGTTGTTTGTAGATCTGAGATTAAATCCCGGCCCTGTATGTGGCAGGCAAGTGCTCTTTCACTTACTGTACACTCAGTCCTTAAGAAGCTAATGATACAAAAATATCATAGTAAGGTATTCTTATGAGAATACCGAAAATGTTTTTCAGCGTCCAGTGGTAAGTTATTTAACAAGGTAATGTGCTTATTGTGTGTGCTTTGAGAAGTTGTAATTAGCAAAATAATTGAAGGGCTTTTATGTGTTTCAGGTTAATTTAGTATGTGTCCAGTGCCTAAGAGATCCAGAGGCATTTAAGGAGTTGTGCTGTGAAATCATGACATGTAGAAAAATGCTTTTGCCTATGGCCTATTTAGAACAAAATTTTGAAGATATGTCGAGAGTTATCTTTAAACCATGTCAGTTGTCAGTTATTGCTATATAAACCCAGCAGCTTCAGTGTGAAAGATCTGAAATGAACACCAAGGCATTCTTGACTTGGGAATGCACATCAGATCAGATTCTTTTCCTGTGCAACTGAACAAAGGGGATAGAGAGATGAGCCACCACCTCAGTAAACAGAATATCATGAAACTACTCTGCTATGAGCTTTGTTTCTCTGAACTAGTGTTTTGCTAGACTTCTTCCATTTCTTTTAACGTTTAATGACTAGAATATAATGCAGGAAAAAAACTTTAAAAAGTCTTTAGAAATATTGTTCTCTTCTAATCATTCAAACATATCTCCCCCCCTCGCCGAACAAAGAAAGAGCACCGTTCTGTCTCTTCCCTATTAAACAAATTAATGGACAGCTCAGAGGACAATTTTTTTTTCAAAGTATTATTTCTCTTAAATACTCAGTGTTGAACATTATAAAGATTAATCAGAGTGCTTCCTTGTCACTAAAACAGTGATTAGAAAAGTATGGGGAACACCTAAGGCTAGAGCTGAAACACATCAATGATGAAGCCACCTCGGGGTTGCATTTAAGCCTCTGTCCACATGACAGGGAACAATGTAAGCTTACACACATGCCTTGGCAAGTGGGAGGGGCAACCAGTTTGGAAAACTGTCTTATTGCATCCCAGTCGCATCACAATATCTTAATTTTTAATGTGAAGTTTCAGAAAATGTCTGGTTACTTAAAAATACTTAATAAAATCAGTGATAAAGTGTCTATGTGGTGCTTATGTATGATACTAAATAATCATGTATTAATTTATTTAATCTTTACAATGCTGTAGTTCAACTTTAATAGCTAGATTTACTTTAAAGCTAGAGAAGTTTGGTTACTTGTACAAAGCCACTCAATTGTGGATGATGGGGCCATAGTACAAGCCCAGCTTCTACAACCTGTGCCCTTAACCACTCCCCGTTCATTGAGCCTGAGCAAGGAAAGAATCAATCTAGCATATCCACTTTTGTGAACTAAAAGGGGAAATGACTATAGAAGCCTAGAATGTCATAGACAAGTCATCAGAGTATAGAATCATAACATTTAAGGGTACAATTTATGAAAAGGTTTATGTCAACGAATCCACATGACAAACCTATATTTGAAACCACTAACTGTATTAAAACCCTATCAAATTACTTGGTGTCACGCAAACAAAGCTTACATGAGGATTTATTTGTTAGATGGCAAGTTATGGTAATTATTTGTTAAATTATGTAACACTTTCAAAGTTGATTGTTGGATCCCCTCTGCTCTATGACACACTGGTCTTACTCAATAGTTTACAATTTACTGTATTTCTCTTCCTACTTGCTCCCAAGGTCACAAAGCATATACTTTCCATATTCATCGTTCTACAACTTAAAAACTATGTCATTAAATATAGGATAAGTCTATGACAAATGTTTGCATTTGCACATAAGTATTTTATGATTTCTCAGTCAATTCTTATTTTACACATGAATTGCTAAACAATGGTGAGCTGGTATTGTTAATTTCTTAAGACGTACATTACATTGATTTTCTTGCATGGGATTGTGGTTAAGAGAACAAATCTATCTGCACTTCAGTCCCAGCATTGCTGCTGACTAACTTTGTGGTCTAGACAGATTGCTTCAGTTCTCTTTTGTTAACTTCCTCACAGAGAAACTGAGGACTATTTTACACCTTTCAACATCTCACCTAAAAGATTAAATGAGTTCATTTCTGTAAGAAGTATGACACACACTACCTGACACACAACTCAATATTGTTTCCACCACCATCTGTACCATCATCGCTGTCATCATCCCTGTCTTACCAGCACCACGCCTAGCATATGGTAGGCTTCCCCCCAAAACAAAAATGTATTGAGTTCCTGAAATCATATGACAATTGTGTCTTCAATCAAAATGTTCACAGCTATTGGATGGCACTTTGACACATTTGCTCATGGTTGTAGATAGGGATTTCAGCGTCAAGGACTGATTTTGCACAAGATTGGTTTTATTTTATGTAAAAGAAGTGTGACCAAAGTAGAAAAAATTGTCACCCAGACTGTTTAGATTAATGGAGACAACACTAGAGGGAGCTGTGGCCTCAAAGGTTACTAATAATTAAGCTACCATGGGGCGGAGCTATAACACTTTCCTCTTTTAATAACTCAGTATGGAAAAGTAATTCACTGGAAAGAGAGAAAGCAAGCGGGAGGGGGAACAGAAGAAGGGAGAGAGGGTGGGAAGATTTCTAGAAGCTTCTTAGAAAAAATAAAGTACCAACATTTTCAGGGCTTTACAGAACACTCTCCTACAGTCACTCCGTCGCTACAGCATAGTTGTTACCTGTGTCTTTGCTCTGGTGCTGTACAGAGCAGCCGTCCTTCCCATGGCAGCGGCACTTGGTATGCAGAAGAAAAACGAAGGGATCACATTGCTGAGGCCGTGGGCCAAAAACTCCTGCAAGATTAGTAATAGGAGACCATATCATTTTTTTTTAAACCACAATCAACGTCTATAATCCCAGGTACAATATGTAAAAGAATGAAGTTTCTTTATGCCTAGCTGCTTTTCTCCTCATCAGCTGAGATGTAACAGTTGTAATAAAAAAAACTAACATTTATTGGGTGCTTACAATGATCTGAAACTTCTAAGTGTGCCTTCAATCCTCATAAAAACCTCATGAGGAAATACTGTGTATCAGTGCTGTCCCTTGCCCACTTTTCTAGTATCTTCTAAGACACTCCAATTGGACTTCTGTTACTGCCCTTTCATCACTGACCTCTACCATATGAACTCCGATGGTTACTTCTTACCTTAATTGGCATAAAAGAGGCATTTGATACAGCTGCTCATTTCATCCTTCTTAAAGGACTTGACTTCTAGGACCTCGTATTATCTTGGTTTCTCACTAGCTCTGTGGCTACCATGTCTTAGTTTCCTTTATGGTTCTCTGTTATCTAACCACTTGCAAATATTGGACCATGCCTCCAGTGCATGTACATCTTAACTACCCAAATATACGCTGACAGCTCCCAAATTTACATCTTCTGTTTGGACCACTTTTCTGAACTTCAGATTCCTACAGCCAACCTGCTACTCAACAGTGACATTTGATGTCCAATGGGAACTCAGTCTAACTAATCTGACCTACAGGTTTCTACCATCCCATTGAGTCCTCCCAACTTCTAGGACCAAAGCTTTACAATTATCCATGACTCTTTCTGGAACCATCCTTTCCTACCCTTCATATATTCCTTTCATCACTAGATCTTAGTTATAGTTCACATTTCACCTGGATCTCTACAAACCCTCCTAACTAGCTTGCCTGTTCCTGTTGGTATCAGCGAGTGCAAACAAATATCCCTGTCCTCAGAGACCTGAGGTTTTGCTAAGGGAAGGCAGACATCAAATAGACAAATATAGAAAGTGGTAATAGGAATATGGGGAGATCTGGAGTTTGAGGTTTTCAATAAGCAGAGAAGGCCTTCTTGAGCACTGAGCATCTGAGTAAGGCAATTATGCAGGTATCTGAAGGAACAGGATTCCTAGGAAATGCAACTATGAGTGCAAATTCTCTAGCCAGAGACCTGACTAGTGAGTTCAAAGGAGAGATAGAAAGTGCAGCTGGGACAAATAATAAGAGATTAAAAAAAATCAGATAAGAAATGGGAGAGATGCAGATCACATACATTCTTACAAACCATGATCACGAGGCTTCTAATCTGAGGAGGCCCTGGGAATTTTTGAGAGGATGAAAGATTTGAACTTGGTGTTCACTATTTTATCCCCTTGTACCTAAGCCAGTGTCAGTACATATGTGTAGAATGACTAAATGCACCTTTCACAGAAGATGGACGCACAGAAAGCTAAGGTAATACAGCTTCAGCATGAGATCTGTGCACAGGCAACTCGGCGCTTGTGGCCATTACACCTCAGCTTCTTTAGAACCACACAGGGCTGTGGGGTCCTGGGGCCTGAAGAAGACACTGGCAGAACTAGAACAGCACAACCAGTACCTATGTACTCTCAGACACTCTAGGGACAGACCCTCTAGGGTCTCTTACTAAGAGGAATAATGCTGGTATTATTTTGAAATTCATACATTTTCAAAGCTAGAATTCAATAATATATTTAGATTTTCTCCTAAAATAAAATCAGAAAGGGGTATATGTCTTCCTTTAAAAATGTTTTATAAGGCTCAGTACATAAAGGTACTTGTCACCAAAGCCGATGACCTGAGTTCAAGTCCTAGGACCCACATTGTGGAAACAGAGAACCCACTCCTGAAGGTTGTCTTCTGACCTTCACGCATACAGTGTGGCGTTTGTGTGCACATAACATAATAGGTGGAATTTTAAAATATCTATTAAAATAGAATCATGAAACTTAGATTATCTGCTTTCTATGAATGACAGAGATTTTTGTTTCTACCCACTCTTGCTAGTCTTCTGGGAAAGTTATATCTTTCAAAGGCTTGGTCTTTTCAGGATCTGAGAGTACACAGAACAATCATGTAGTGAGAGTGGAAAGGGGAGAAGGCACACTCCACCTGGTTGTCATCAACTGAGTATTTGAATTTTTTGGCAGATCCTTGAGCAAGAGACAGTGAGGCCACATAGCCTACAAGGGCCACTCCAAAAGCTTCAGTGAGCACCGCAGAGAGAATGTTCATCGGGGGTGCTCGAGGAGGAGGAATCCTGTGGAAAGACAGACTGTGTTGAGCTTTTCAACCTTCATGTCATTTCTGAAATAGCTTGCCTTGAATTCCACTGTATTAGTGTCTCCGAAGTTTATAAGGAATAAGTGAAACCCTCCAGAGAAAAATCAAGCAGCCTTGCCCTTAGAAGCCCTGCATTTTCAACATTATTTAACAAAAAAGCAAAATTGTAAGAAACACCACAGGGCCATGCATCTAACTGACATTCAGCCAGGGGTTCAGGTCACACCACAGAAATTCTGACTTGACTGTAGGAAACCAAAGCAAATCTGGACCATTCTTTCATTTGAACCTTTGCACATGCTTATCTGGATGGCATCAGAGACTGTAATTCCTCCTTCAAATGACGTAATGCTGTAGGCACTAGTTCACAGTTGGTGGAGTTCTTGAGCCAATTCCTAAATATGCCATTTGAGTTCATTATGGTAATTACATTTTTAACTCAGTCCTTTCAGCTAACTATGGCTCATGCATGTTAAGAAAAAAATGTAGAATGATTCCATCTACTCTATTGTAAAATATACAACCACCTTTAGCTTCATCTCAAAAATAGTCTTTAAAATATTTCTCAGATATTATCTAACTGTTATGCATTGTGTTTAATTGTCCCTTGAAAATACTTAAACCAAATGACCATTAATGTATCCCTGATCATTTTAGGGGGCTTAGCCTCCCCCCAAAAAACACCTGTGATAAAAGTTAAAGAAAAAGGGAAGTGACTTCATTTCATACCAATTTCCTACATAGAATGTCAGTAGACTATCAGCCCTCTCTTCTTCGCTATTTTACTTAATTTCCCCCAACGCCCAAACAACTCACCATTACAGCCATTGTAGAAAGGAAAAAATATTTTGAGGAAGGTTACAAAGAGAGTGACTGAGCTGGGATTCAGTCTCAGCTCTTTCTTTGCAAAGTCATGCTCATTTCATGATTCCTTGACTGGATATTTCTGGAAAAGAACTCCAAACAAAACTGAACCCAGGCAGTGGAGGAGAGGCATGACTTTCTTTTACTCACATACTATCATTTACTCCCAAAGCAAACTGATTTTTATGGTAATCCCTAAAATACATATTATACAAAACTTGAAACAAAGTAATTTAATTTTTATTTCATGAAAATTGAGTGTGCTTAATTAATGACAATGACTTGACCAAAAAGTAAACAATACCCTAAGTCTCAAAGGAAAAGCAGAGGGACTTTTAGAAAATTCAAGTTGATTTAGAAAACCCTCGTTTGCCTGTACCTACATAGACCAGAAAAATACAGAGTGTTCTTTTAAATTATCCTTTTTAAACTCTGAGGATTTTTCTCCTAATCCTTTGTTCTAGGGAGATGAAAGATTGAAACACAGAGAACCCAACAACTCTAACTTAGTCTCAGATTTCTATGAGTCCCCTGTAGAAAGGGGACAAACTCAGAAGACACCTCTCCCCAATATATCTCCAGCTCTTTGCAGCTTATTTTTGGAAAGGCCGTTTGTATTTTTACAGTGAACATATCCTCCTTTGTTAAACATTCTCTTAGGGTCTAGAGGAAGGCTTCAGGAGATGGGAGCCAGGCCTGCTTCAGCCCCTCTGGAACTCTGTACTCGGGCCCGTGGGCCTCACATGACGCTTGTTTGCCTTTATCATAATTTCAGGACAATAAAAATAGCCACATGAATATTTCTGACTGAAGAACTAAAGCAACTAAATCTAAAAACATGTCTCTAATTTGTAAATTCCATTACTTTTAAAGCATATCTTTGTAAATATTTTCTGAATCTTTTCCTTAAAGCAGTACGGTTTATTGAGTACAGGTAGGCTTTAGTCTAGAAAGTTACTCTTTCTCTTAACATGTTGGTTTTTATCATTAATACTAAGAAATAGTTAGAATAGAATTTTGCCTCATACAGTCACATAAAGAAATGAAATGCATACCCACCCAGGCCCAGTCCCTTCCAAGGTCAAAAACAAATACTCAAACACACATGAATAGAAAGACTACATTACCCTTTTGGAATATGACCAACTACTTCTAATCCATATGTGTTTTCCATGTCGGTACAATAGCAAGCAAATGATGCAGTAATAATCTGTGTGGTTTGTTTGAAAAAGAAAAACAATATATATGTTACCAGCTGCCCTTCAAACATCTTAAAACCATTTTTAAAAATTCTTATTCTGTGCTTCAGGATTTCCATTAATTAATGAAATACTAAAACTTCAGTCAGTTGTGGTATCGCATATCTAATCTTAGCACTCAGGAGGCAAAATAAAACTAAAAGTCAGGGGAAGGGGGGCAGAGAAGATGGCTAACAGGTGAAGATAGGTAGGATGAATAGCTTCTGATGTCCCATTGCACCATGGGATAACCACTGTTGACAATGACTGATTGTATATATCAAAAGTCTTAGTAGAAAGGATTTAGAATGTTCCAGTACAAAGGAATGCAAAATGTCTGAGGCAGTGGATATGTCAGTTATTTTTATCTGATCATTAAGCCTTGTAAACATTATTACAGTGTCACATTGAACCCATAAATATGTACAATTACCTTGTGACAAGTACAATTTTAAAATTCTATTTATAAAAATCAGAAAAATCCCTCTAAGTTTTCAAAGTACGTATTTAGAATCTTGTGGCTTTTCTAAGATTCTGTTTCACACCAACCCAGTTTTGTCCAATTTTGATGGCAAGTAGAACACAAAATATAGGGGCGGGATGCATGCATATATGTACAGAGATACTGCGTGCGATCCAACCTGACTGCTTGTCTTTCATGAATGAAGGGGTGCTTTGTAATAATACATTTTCCCTCTCTGAGGACAACCTCCCAGGATCTTTAAGTGTTGCATCAAAAGTCCTAGTCTGGGGGTTGGAGAGATGGCTCAGCAGTTAAGAGCACTGACTGCTCTTGCAGAGGACCCAGAGTCAATTCCCAGCACCCACATGGCAGCTACAAACCGTCCTTAACTCCAGCTCCAGGGGAATCTGATGCCCTCTTCTGACCTCCATGGTATTGCACAACATGGGTGCACTCACATACGTGCAGGCAATACACTCATACACATAAAACAAAAATAATAAATAAAATATTTTTAAAAAATTCCTAGTCTGTTAGTAATCAATGCTGATTTACAGCCTCCTTGAGTATTTTTTAATTTGGGGCTTTAAGACTCCTTTAAATAAAGCATGTGTTTCCCAGTCTGGAGGGTCGAATGATTTTTAAATTGTCCCCCCGAAGTCTCAGACACCCATCCTGATGCTGCCAACATGTAAGCAATGTTACTAGTTCTCTGCCCACAGCCACAGTCATCATGTGTGTGGTACATATATGTATGTGCATATTTGCATGCATTTGCACACATGTGTGGAGGTGCATGTGCACATGGGTGTGTATTCATGTGGAAGGTGAAAGTTGATGGTGATTGCTTTTCCACCTTATTCAATGAGGCAGGGTCTCTCAGTCAAACCCAGAGAGCCTCAATGTATCTAATCTCCTTAGCCAACTTGCTCTGTGGATTCCCTGTCTCCATCTTTAAAGGCTGGAGTTACAGACAGGCTGCTTACCCAGCTGGCATTTGTGTTGTTTCTGAGGATTCAAACTCTAGCCCTTACGCTTAAGTAAACACTGAACCATATTCCCATGGTCATCTTTAAACACGTATTGGAGCCAGTTCAACCTTTGTTTTAATTAATCACGCCACCCAAATATTTTCCATCCATTTTCCTATTCTCCTTTTTCTTCTGATGTTTTTAATAGATAGCAGATTGTCCAGGTTGGTTGGCCTAATGTTTGCTTTTTACACCACATGAATTCCTGCTCCCTGGACAACTTGAGCCAAGTCTTTTGGTTAAAAACCTAAGTAGAATTTTTTAAATTTATTTTTATTTTATTTTTATTTTATGTGTATGAGTGTATTGCCTGCATGTGTGCAAGTGCACCTGTGTTGTGCTATGCCCACAGAAGACAGAAGAGGGCATTGAATCCCCTGGAACTGGAGTTATAGATGGTTGTTAGCCACTATGTGGGTTCGGGAATTCAAACCCAGTCCTCTGCTACAGCAACCCATGCTCTTAACCAATGAGCCATCTGTCCAATCCCCTAAGTAGGATTTTAAGAGATGCTAATGAACATAGTCTATATAAGTTCTTTTGACCTACAGTCTATATCATAATTTCATCCTTTGCTTTGGGTTGTGGTGAAATTATATTTAAAATCCTACACAGATAAAACAAAGACCACCACCAAGTTAGGCTACTATCAGAATAATCTGTGATGGGAGCTGGAGAGATGGTTCAGCAGTTAGGAGCACTGGAAGCTCTTCCAAAGAACACTGAGTCGATTCCCGACACTCACATGACTCCTAACAACCATCCCAACTCCAGTTCCAGGTAACCTGATACCCTCTTCTGGCCTCTGTAGGTTTGCATGCACATGGTGCACTTACATACACACAGGAAAAACACTCATACACATAAAATTTAAAAATTTAAAAATTAAAAAGAACAATCTGTGAGGTAATGTAAAAACTAATTTTATCACCTGAAATGAGACTTGAGGACACTTCTGTGGACTAATGGAAATGAAATTATTAAAACCATATAATACCTGTTTGGAATGATTTGTCTTGGTAACAGAGATAAACCAATTATATACTTACAGCACAAATTGTCCATATACATGGCCAGAGAAAAAGTATAAGAAAATTACATTAAAATATAAGGAATTTCTAACAATTAATGCTCAGTGACAAATAGCATTTTATAGTTTTATTCCTACCTGTGCATTTCTGTTAATATTAAACTGAATTTGAAGACATTTCTGAAACATCAAATGGGCTTAAAAGCAAAACAGTATTTCTTTAAAAATATATTTAGGGGCTGGAGAGATGGCTCAGTAGTGAAGAACACTGGTTGTTCTTGCAGAAGACCCAGGTTTGAATCCCAGCACCCACATGACAACTAACAACTGTTCATAACTCCAGTCCAATAACAGCTCTAAACAGGGCTGGAGAGATGCTCAGCAGTTAAGAACACTGTTCTTGCAGAAGACCTGGGTTTGAATCCCAGCACTGACATGGCAGCTAACAACTGTCCCTAACTCCAGTCCCAGGGAATCTGACAGTCTCTTCTGACCTCTGTGGGCATTGCATGACACGGGTGCACTTCCCTACATGCAGGCAATACACGCATACACATAAAATAAAAATAAGAAATAAAATTAAATATATATTGTTTTATGCATATGTATGTGCCTGAGTGCACCACATGTGTGCAGGAACCCTCAAGGGTCACAAGAGTGCATCGGATTCCCCTGGAACTGGAGTTACAGATGGTTATGAGCCATGATGTGGGTGCTGGGAACCAATCCCAAGTCCTCTGCAAAAGTATTAAATACTTTTAATTGCTGAGCCATCTCTCCAGTACCAAAAAACATTCTTGAGGGCTTATCAAAAAAACAAAAGGCAAGAAAACTTTCCGGTTTATATTTTAAAATTACGTAACTACTGTGATGGAATAGCACGGTCTAAGTCGCTGAATTAGTCACTGAGGCCGCATTCTACTTCTTTGTTGTACTCCTTTATCACTGAGCTACTTTTATCAGTTGAGCTACTGGTTTCTTTTCAGTATTTTATTAAATATCATGTGTGTATATGGCCAGGGACTCCCATAGACCTGGGCAGGAGGGAATTGGGCTCCAGGTAAGCCTAATGCTTCAGTGTAGCCTTCCTCCAGCTGTACCTTCCCATAAGATGGAAGCTTTGTGGAATAAGAGGAGATGCTCAGCATAGATTTGTACCCCTATTTCTCATCTCCACTGCAGAAACTCAGGTATCATTTTTCCTGCCTAAGTGGCATCTAGCCTGCTTACAGATCCATCTTCCGATGGTCTGTCCTAGTAGAATGACCCAAGGCAGTCTCAGGGACACTTGTGTTGGTGCAGTGGGCATGTTCAAAAATTGACACCGGCAGAGAGGTATCCACATGTGTATATTGGAGCCCTTATAGATGCAATGGGGCTGGAGTGTCAAGGAAGGTGACCTAGACTGGATCTCCTCATGCTGCTGCATTCTGGCAGACTCAGAAATCTGAGAAATCTCTGTCCTGACCTGGCTTCCAAAGTCATTAAGGTAAAGAACAAATAAACAAATGAATCAAAACTAAAACAAAATAAGGCTTTAAGATTTTGATATAACCTTTAGGTATGTAGGCCTGCCAGTACTTTTGCCTGGGGTATTGCAAATTTTATACTTTAAGAATATCTTTCCTTTTATTTTAAGAATGATTTATTACCAATTTTTCAGAAAATGCAACTGTTTTATTACTAGCTCAAGGGCTTGTTTTTCTAAGATGCAATAGGCATTTCTTAATATCTTCAGGACTTTGAGATAAGATAGTGCATTATATATTTTGCTGTGAAAATTAAGAAGCACAATATGCTACAAACTCCCGTCTTCTTGAATTTGATGTGCACACACATAGAGAATATATATATTTCAGGTAACTTAGCAAATTGTCAAGAATATGGCCTAACTATGAAGAAACCCTTCCCACCTGGTTCTACTGGTAAGTCATATTCTTCAGAATAAATTTCCAATGTGGTAACCTTAATAGATATATATTTCTATAATATTTCGATGGTCTAAAGGGATATTTGAATTGGTAAAGTTATTTAGGTTCCATTTATAATGTACATGCATAAACCAATGACCATTAAAGCTATTTAATGGTACATAGTGGACTGAAGCTAGTCCGTGATATGCAGTAGACTGTGGCTCTATTAGTAGTTCATTGTCAATATGAAAGTGCTCCAAGGAAAGGCTCTTAAAGTATTTAAATGTATTTTTAATGCCACAACTCTTAGAAGCAATTAACAATATGTTGGTTTTTCAGTCAAAACAAAACAATTTTTTGGCTGTCGTCGTTGTTTTGAACCAGTCCTGGCCAATGAAATTCCTGAGCATCTTCTTCAGAGAGGTAAAACTCTATCAGTAACAAAAGTATCAACAAACTTTCCCAATGCTAAGGAGTATTTGTCAGTACTCAAGAGTTCTATGCATGTCATAGAAGCATCATAGCAATAGGACGAGGACTGCCTTACTCAGTGGCATACTCAAGATCTTTGGAGACTCACTCTTAGATGAATCTCCGTATAAGATCTTAGGCCACATATTCCCTTATTTATATAAAAAATTAACAACATATGGGAAATGCTGTACAAACTGAAAACACATGTGCCTCCTTTTTAAAATTATTGACTCAAAACATTTCTAGTTCTTACATTAAGGTATTGCCACGCAAATTAGCCTTTCATTAATGAGACACAGGGGTGGCTGCGGGTTACTGTAGACAATATAATAAGCATCTGCAGATTTCATATGCATCTGCATTTATGGCAAAAAGCTAAAGGTCGATTGCATACTTACCAATACTAAATCGACAGGAAGAATAACTTTGATTTTTCGTTTAAACTGTTCATTCAGCTCTTTAACCAGAACAAGGATGATGATGCTCAGCAGGGATAAGAGCAATGCTTCCAGTTGGACAGACTTGATGTTCTCAAAAACGTATGCATAAATCTACAGTAATGAGAAAGAAGCAAAATTCAGGGTCACCTACAGAATACCAATGTGGAAATCTGGTCCTAAGGAAGCTCAGTGATGTTTTATAAAAATGCTCTAATCCTGAGGGATGGAAAGCTAAGGAGAAGGATGAGTGCAGAGGAGAGGAAAAAGCTACATTTGCACACACAGAAGTGCTTTGTCTTTGATTCTTCCATCAAACTCAGGTCTGCACCTTGTTACATAATGACACTACTAAAGAAAATGACTCTTCTGACTGACTTCTTGTCACTTGAATGGAATCCTACCACTCTTCCAGATTTGCCAGAACCAGACACACATATAGCACAGATACACTTAGAGAAATCATACACACAAGTACACACACACATATGCACGCATATATATGCTACACACAAAGGAGTCAAGAGCTGGTATTTCATTGACATGAGACATTTGGTTTACTGTAAACTGTTACCATGTTCTCAGTCATTCAGCATTTGTTTATCACCATGTATTTATGACAGTGCTAGATTGACAATGGTTAACAATTCAGAAACAACCTTAGTATTCACAGGCCTCATAGTATAGTGTAGGCATTGCTAGTAATCAATTAGTGTATCATGATGCTACAGATGCAGGACAGGTACCTGAATGTGTGAACAACAGAGGGAGCCCTTCACAAACCAGATAAATAGGAACTACCAGGCTACAGATAGGAAAGAGGTAGAGGAAGGAATCTGGGGGACATGCTTTGCCTTAAGACCATGTTTATGAAACTTAGAGCACAGACTATGACAGAAGGAATGGATTACTTCTGAAAAAAACATGGTCAAGCAAACAATACAGGGATGAAGAGATGGCTCTGGTGGATCAGAGTTGAATCCTCCAGAACCACTTAAAAGAGCCACACAGTGGCATGTGCTTGTAAACCCAGGTGCTGGGGAGCTGGAGACAGAAGGATCCCCAGGACTTGTTGGCCAGCAAACAGAAAAACTGTTGAGCTCTAGGTGCAGTAATAGACCCTGCCTCAAGAAATAAGGCAAAGGGCACCTAAGGAAGACACGCCAACACTGACCTCTAGCCTCCAGATGCATGTGTGCCTATAGAGAGGCACATGAGCATACGCTAACAAATAAAACACAAATAAAATAAACCAATACTATGATGCGTCTTTAAAAATCAGCAAGACTTGGAAATTATGTTAACATCATTGCTTGTGGGGCTGGAGAGATGGCTCAGCAGTTAAGAGCACTGGTTGTTCTCCCAGAGGATGTGAGTTCAATTCCCAGCACCCACATGGCAGCTAACAACCATCTGTAACTACAGCTCCAGGGAATCTGACACCCACTTCTGGCCTCCCTGGGCCTTGAATGACATGGGTGCACTTACATACATGCCGGCAAAACACTCATATGCATAAAATAAAAAACTTTTAAAAATTTGTTTGCATCTATAAGGATGGTATAATAGTAATACATTAATACAAATCAGTGCTGATGACATGGGATGATCTCATTTGGCAGAAAAGAGGAATAAATTTCAGAGTAACATAAAGGAAAAAAAATAAAATTAAAGCACTTATAACCATTAGGTTTACTAGCATTAAAAAGAAAGAAAATATTTTAAAGAATCCTAAATTGAGTGTCAAGAAAAAATAATTAATCTAAATCTAAATTTTGTTCTATATACACTTGGGATCTTCAAGTCTCTTGATCATAATGAATATGGATTTTATAAATTCATTTGTATTTATCCACAAAACATTTCTCAAGTCTTATTTCAGGTGATAAAATAAGCTTTACTCTCACAGGTTATTCTTATAGTAGCCCAACTTGCTGCTGTTCTTTCCTCTTTCTATTTAGGATCTCAAATATAATTTAACTGCAATCTGAAACAATTAGTCATATATTATACAGGCTGTAAGTTAAAAGTAATTATAGAGACTAAAACTATGTCTCTTAAAATCCTTAGGTTTCCTAACCAAAAGATTCATCACTTGTTATCTAAGAACAGGAATATGTCTGTGGTGTAAAAGGGTAACATAGGCTATCCAACCTGAATTTTACATATTGAACATGAGCTCTCACTTTCTAACAGTTTTGATAAAGAGAATATAGTGAAGCCTCACTGGGTGAAAGCAATGAGGGTAATATCAGGTTTTCCAAACTGCACTTAACCTTACAGATAAAACAAAAATAACAAGCCACTAGTTGTATAATCAGATACATTTAGATGTAAACTATGGAACAGGTAGTTTTACTTATTTTTCATGAACACTACTGTATTTCATCAATGCTACTCTAAAGAAAGTTAGGCACCATCATACCATAGGTACATGAAGCACACATAATACTTTTGCTTTCACTTTGTATTGTGGATGAAAATTGTTCACAGCATTCCTACAAATGAAGGAACAGGGTCCAGTCCCCTTTTTACCCATGACTCAAAGCCCAGGACTGAAATCCAAAGTTCTTCTCAGTGAGATTTAGTCACCAGAGGAAGGGTATAGGCAGAGCACCAAGACAATTCTTCCAAAATTCATGCAGCTGCCTAGTGGTTTGAGGATAATTGAGATTCTTATTTGCCAAAAAAGCCAATCATCCACGTCTTAAAGCACTTTACTTTATTCTTTACGCCTTTTCCCATGACAGTGACTGCATAAAAAGAGGGGAACTATGCAAAGCTCCCAATCCATACCAGATTTTTATGTAATGTGCATTTTGAAAACATATGTTTGCAGTAATAAAAATGACCACCCCAGAATGAAAGGAATGAGAAGCCCTCAGGGTTTTATTGTCTGTCTAAATTAAACTATAGCTCATCAAGTAAAGCATGTCTTACAAGATGCCCCAGAAGAACATGGGGGGGTGCACAGAGGATCATTAAGACAAACATGAAGAAAACAATAGAAAACAGGCTGGTGACAAGTCATTCTAATGACTGTCATGTGGACCCACAGAGAGAAGTCACAAGCGAAACTGGCTCATAGGACAGGGTTGGACATAAGAATAGACACACACATTTGCATGCGATGTTTTAATAAAGTTCTAGGTATCCAAATCACACATTAAGTTTTCATTTCTACAAAAGAATCTAGTTGTCTCATGTTGTTGTCATATACTCTCTACCCAAGTTGATAAAAATTCCAACTAAGGATCATTACTTGCTTCTCAGAAAAACAAACATAATCTTATATCTGAACAGATGAACAAGCAAGCTCATCAGAACTGAGTGATGCACTTAATAAAACAGTTCCAATCATTCTGAGACTATAAAACCAGTTTTTATGATGACATAAAATGAAAATATTGATCTACATGAACAAATCATTATTTGAGATCTTTCAGATAATAAAAGTTACTTATCCTTGGGGCATGTGCTGCTACATATTATTTTAGTTAGATGTCAGGTTTATCTGAAGAACATTACAGATACTTCCACACATACAAAAACACATGTAAGTGTATAGTCATATGTTTTTATATGACTTGGCCATTTCTTTATAAGATTATCTGTTTTTTCAATGATGGATTCTCAACCTCTAGAGTGATATCTGGAATTAAACAGATAATCAACTAATGTTGTTGAGTGAATGGGTACCCCGTTCTAATATGGCAACAGAAACAATAAATCTCTAAACTGAATAAGAGCGAATCATGAATAAAATTCACTATAAGAGCAAAGGTTGAGACTCTTTGGTCAAAACTTAGGTTACAGCATATTACGATATACATATAGGTAGATGACAGATAGATAGATGATAGATAGATAGATAGATAGATGAGATAGATGAGATAGATGATAGATATATAGATAGATGATAGATAGATAAATAGATAGACAGATAGGTAGATAGATGATAGATATAGATAGATAGATAGATGATAGATAGATAGATTAGATAGATGATAGATAGATGATTGATAGATAGATAGATGATAGATAGATAGATAGATAGATAGATAGATAGATAGATAGATAGAGGGTGGGGTAGGCTGGGGAATGATAGATGATAGATAGATAGATAGATAGATAGATAGATAGATAGATAGATAGATAGATTATAGATAGGTGATAGATCTACCAATGTTTATTGGAGTTCTGTTTTGTGCAAGGCAATGAAATAAATATTAAAGCTACTACTGCAATGAATTACTAGTAATCCATCTTTGATACATTCAATGTGATTCAAATGATTACATAATTAAATAACTCAAATTGTATAAGAATGAAGGAAAATCAAAGGTAGAAAAACCTCATAGCATTTAATTCACCTAAAAAGCAAAAAGATAGATATTTCTTCCTGAGGGCACACTCGTTCAGTTGTTTTTAATTGCACAACTATGAATGGGGTTCTAGGGAAGGCCCTATATGGAGAAACACTTATGTAGAAAGAAAAATCCGTGTCTGCTGACAAACTTATGACACAAATATAAAGACTTCACATGCTTAGAAAATATTAACAAATGTTTAATCCCTAACTCCATTAACTAGAAATTCTTGCCACCCAAATATCTCTTTACCTAGCAATCTGGTTGTTTTAATAGTATAATGACAATGTTGATGCTTCTTCAATACTAATGATAGACTGGCTATAAAAGATCCACAAAGAACACCTGAATGTGTGCTTCTACGTCAAAGCAAACATGCAAACCCTGCAGTGTTATTTATTATTCCTGTGATAACTCTATACTAATGATCCTCCATAAATAAGGCTGCATTTCACTAAAGAAGCAACAGAGTGGTACTAAAGTCAGAAAGCTTGGCTAAATGTCAGCACATCACTTGGACAGTAGGTCTAAATTAATAACTTTATTTATGAGTCTTGATTATAAAGATATGATTTTGAGACAGTCATCAACCACAAAGCAAGGAATATTTTCATAAAAATAGTAACATTCATACATGCTTATTACATGTGCAAGATTTGCCCTGAAAATGCATTTGACATGATCTGTATACAGATATATGTCTATAACTATGGACCTTTTTTCTATATCTCTGTAAAACTGTCTTTTGAAATAAGCATCACCAATCAAAACATTTTACTCATGTGAATACTATAAAGTCCCAAGTGGAATACAATTTACTGAATAATCCATCTAGCCGAACACTGCTGTAGTAGGTGAAGTCTGCTTGGATCTATATAGTACTTCAGCATAAGTCTCAGAGCCAAAGTGAGTTGAACAACAACAAAAAAATAATCACAGAATTTCTGGCTTTCACTCAAATCTAGGTTCTTGTTCACAAATTCCTAGAGCCATCTTTCATCATTCCAAAACCGATGTTTATTCAAGTTTCCCTGTCCATAGGATTTGGATGTCCCCTATTCAACTCTGCATACATATCAGCACGTAATTAAAATTTTTAAGAGAAGCACTGATAAGCTTCTTATGCCTCCTTCTCTCAAAGTAGTGAGCACAAATGCCAAAAAGGAAAAAAAAATATCAAATATCAATCTCAAGTTACATTTTCATTAGTACAAACAAAGCCCCCAAAAGAAGGGGGAAAACAACATTCTATAAGCTTTTATGGGATTATATTTAAATTTTTGATCAGCAATTGTACCTCAGAGTGGGGATAAATCTATTTGTTCTTGCTTCACAAGATAAATTAAGTCTCAGACCAGAATGGGAAGCATGGTATGTCAAGCAGCTAAAGACAACATGGGTACACAGAATTCTCTTGGACCAAACATTCAGCCAAGCATACCGAGGCCCAGGTGGCACCCAGCCATCCCTTGTTTCGAAAAATAAGCTTAATTTGAATTACTTGAGCATTGGGTTTTGTGGTGATGCATTTTTCAGTGAATTTGGGGGTAGGGATGGAAAGAGCTTAGCCCAAGATGGTTGAGTTGCAAAAATATTTGCTCTCTGATTTAGAATTTGAAAGTAACCTTTGCCATAAATTTCCATGCCATTGTTCTACACCCACATCTTCTCTCCCCTGTAACCCTGACTGAATCATGTTGCAGATAAACATTCTGTTTCTCCTCCTTTCAACTTGTTCTGTCCATTTTTCAGGATGTATTGACATCCCTGAAAGCCACAGTAGAAACGTCACAATGTCTGCAGAGAAAATGAGGCCTTTTATAAACCACCGAAGTGTATTCTTGATTCAGAGTCCCAGAGGGCCTATGTCTTCAAAGTAGATTTGTTCTTCACATATAAACTTCATTTATACATATTTAATTGTGATCTCATTCTCTATAAAAGAAAATGCTTCCTTGGCTCTGATTTCCTTCTGACATTTTGATTCTGCTTTATTAACATTCTTGGTTCTTGCAGAAGAGCTTTGCTTGCATCTTGAGGTGTAGGTGCAAATGAAACTGTTTTCCATCTCTGAAACTCTCCATTTTTTAAGGAAGGAAATAAAAACTTCTAAGAAGGGTAGTTGGAGACATTGCCAAGTTTGCCTTTTGCTCTTGGGTTTAATGCACAGAACTGTGCATAATTGTTTAGAACAGCACTCACATAAAGTCATGCCAATGAAACTAGCATTGCCAAATTTCTTATAGGCTGCTACAGGCTGGGACACTGGCGCCGTCTCAAAGAAATCCACATGTGTTAATATGAATGGGGAATTGTTGTCATCTTTATTATGCCCTTTGGGGAAAACATCCTTTCTAGTAAAGAGATACTTCATCATCTCTCAATTTAAAAAAAAAACAGTCTTTTTTGTTCTAAAGAATTAAGTTTTTCCCGATTATCTGCTTGGGGAATCAACTAAAGTATGAGTCAAATACTTAACTCCGTAGGATGATGAGAGCCTGATGACTGAACTATTGAGCAGAACTCTGAGATAGGGTGACCCTGGAAACATCAGTAGTTCTGCTTCTTTTAAATATATTAGAAAATTGCTTATAATTTACTAAGTGGGGTTATAATTTCAGAGGAGATTTTGAGCTGAAGAAATGGAAAATTATAAATGAAGAATACAGAATTTCTTTCAAGTATCATGATGACCTCTCGTTAAAAACTATACATTTTCAGATCAACATGATTTTTTAATTGCAGAGACATATAGCTTTATTTTGTTGTTTCATTTTGTTTATCTAAGAGTCATCTCTAAGGAAAAATATTAGTACTAAGAAGTTTTAAGAATCTAGAATTTTTTAACATAATTATTCATTACTAATAAGACAGCAGCTTGCATTTAATGAACAGCAATGTTCCAGGTATCTTTCTTTTGAAAAATGAACACTTTCTAGTATAATTGCCATCAGTTTACAAAACAGGCAACTCAAAGGGAGGTTCCTCCTGTCTGGCACTGGGATCCTTGTTATACAGCCTTCAGATATACTCATGCACTCATGTTCAGATACTATATGTGTATTTTTCAGGGGAGGAGTTGAGTTAATACATTTCCCTCTATATTTTTAGGTCATCTAAGTTTGGAAGCCTCTCCATGAAGGCTAGCTCTCTAAAGGATCCTATGCAAGCTGCATAGGGAGAAAAATCTATCAACAGTGCAACCCAGCTCCAAAACCTAATAAGCACAATGACTGTCACAGCAAACTGTTCTATTGGTGCAGTAGTGGCACTGTTATCTGGGGGGTAATCAACAGCTGTGTATTGGACTTAAAGCCCTCTCAATGGGAGGAAACTCATGGGCAGCTCTGTAAATACAGCCAAATACACATGGCTGAAGAGGTAACAGATCCTAGAGAAAACCCCATCTCTGTCATCTCTAGACAAATGAAATTTCTTACTGTACCCTAAGTATGGATCCTTATATATTCAGACAAATATACCATATACAACTCATCAAAGAAGCTTCTTTTTGCAATTATTGGAAGCTATTAAGAGTTCCACAGCTGGTCACACACAGAAAATATATATCTGAGAGATTCCCATCCCTAAATGATACATCTACTGTGAAACATCTACACCTAAGGCTCATGCAACATAGTGGAACAGGGGGTGCAGAGAATACTAACATCCCTCAACTCTCACCAGTGAAGCTTCCTCATACAGCAGAGTGTGATGCACACAAAAGACTACAACTGGCTAAGTTTTACAGAATAAGAGACTGCAGAATTTGTGTACCTGGTTAGGACTCCTATACTAATCCTCACCCACCCACAGGCCAGGAACTATTGTGAATGAGGGACAGAAAGATTGTAAGAGCCAGGGTTGGTGCATGAACATAAGGAAACAGAGGCTTTCAGGCCACTGGGAACTTGCTCATATCAACTTGCAACAATGGTGATGGCATGCACAAGACCCATGCCAACTCAGAAAAAAGCCCAGCATAGAATGCGGGAAATGGGCAATAGGCCCCAATCCTAGCCTAGGAAATATTGGTAACTTATTACTGATGGGTGAGGGAGAGTAGATCTTCTTTAAGGGAGCAACTCTAGCTAGGCTGATTAGACTCCAGTGGATGAACTTGTACCAAAGGACACTGGGTACAAATGTTTGATTGTAAAGGACTTAACATATATGACAGAATAATGAAATCTAGTTGGGGGGGCTTGGGGAGAATGTGGATAGGAGAGAATTTTACATTTGATTAAGATCTATTCTATAAAATGCACAAAAACTCAATAAAATATTTTTAAAAGAAAGGGAGAATGACTTAAATGATGAAAAATGATTTATGATTGGCTCATTGTACAAGCTTCTAAAATAGTCTATGTACTAGTTTATATTCCAAGGCATACTAGTAATATGTTCTCTATCTCTCCACAGAAAAGATATGACAGTGGCAAAAATCCAGATGCTGGAAGCATAGTCAGAAAGTGAAAATTTTCAAAAATTTTCAATTTTCACTGACTTTCCTCTAAGTGATTTGATCTGATGGCGATGACCTTACAGTTTCAGTTTGCCATGTGCCTTGACACTGAGTTCAGACCTGCTCCCTCAGGTTCTATCTAACTGATCAGGGGCAAGTTCAAATTTACATTCTTATCACTTGAGTCTCTCAACTGGACCATAGCAAAACTCACTTTCAATTATCCAAGTAAAATTATTTATGAAAAAAGATTTAATTCCCAACCTAATAATAACTCACCACAACATTTTCTTTCTTTAAACAGGGCCTCACTATATACTCCAGGCTAGCTGGTTATTCGCTATGTAACTTAAGCTAGTCAAGAAATCATTGACTAGCCCAGGCTGATCCCAAACTCATGATAGTCCTGCCTCAGTCTTTCTAGGGGTAGGATTGCTGGCTGTACCACCATTCCTGTCTTGGATCATCACATATTTTGATACTGCAATTTTTAGCATCCATTGACACACCAGCCAAGGACAAAGCACTATTCGTTCCTGACAGCCTAACAGCACAGGTCTCTGTGACATGGAAAACTGAGAGGAAATTTCTAAACCGTTCATCAGAAAAAAGTATAGTAGCTTCCATTGAGTATTGTGAATTCAAAGTCTGCAATCTAAAAGGGGTAACTATTACTGCTTCAGTTTCAGTGAATTCTTTCAACAGATCTCTGGAAAGTCCCACAGTGTTTAGTCTAGAAGACCAAGATAAAGTAGCTCGCAATTTACCTCACTAGAAAACAAATGTGGGAGGCCAAAAGAAGCACTTCAATGGAGCAGGGCTGTACAACGAGAACAGGGAATCTAGCTGAAGGAGCAATGTCATTAGCAAATCAGAATGCCTTGCTGCTTCAATACACTCCTGAAAACAAAGATGACCATCGATGTACCTGGATATGACCAATTAGGCCCAAGTTCTAAGCTGTGATTTATTACACTGCATATGTGCAGGTTAATACATTGCTCCCAGGCAGGTCACAGCAGAATCTTCCCTGCTTTTCTTCTGCCCTGTAGACTTGGTGTCACCAAAGGTCTTAAGCCTCAACCAGTCATCTGACAGCTTACAGCTACTTTGGTCTGCTTTTGTTTGAGTTGGGGCATGGAATTATGTTGCTTCCAGGCCCAGTTCCAGTTTTCTTGTTTTGATTTTAAACTTTCTTGCAATGAATGAATCATTGAGCCAGATATTACCTAAGCAACACAGTTCAGAACTGGCTTGCAGCGCCATACCACCAATTACTGTTGTTATTACCTATGTTATCACTGAATCAGAGAAAAAGACATTTACACAATTGATACTATTTTTTTTTCAAATATCAAACTGGTAAATTTTTAAATTTTTAAAAATTTAGTAACCACGTGATTAGAAGAAGCATTTCATTACAAATTTAACATGTTCAGTAACACATTCCAGAGCAAGGATATATCTCTTTCAAAAATGGCTGCAAATTTTTAGGTTCACAGTTGAATTAATACAGTTGTACAATATTGAACTCAGTATAAACCCTATAAGACATAAAATTGAATGCTTTTTTACCCTTTAAAGAAGATCTTCATCTCATTTTAAAATATGCTAATTTTTTATAACTAAACTTACCAATGATATGACCAGAGTGAAATATTAATATATACAAATTTTGAAATTAAAATTGGGTAAAAATATTATACCATTGTGATCTGGGAATTCTCAAACTCTAAACAATCAGTAGGGCTAGGGAAATGGTTCAGACATTAAAGTGTTTGCCATGAAAATATGAAGACTGAAGTTCAGATCCCCAGAACCCTGTACATTCTGGGTAGGTAGAGTGGACTAACTGTAATTCTTTGCTTGAAAGACAGAAATAGGGATTGCCAGAGCAGGTTGGATATCTACACTAGCCATATCGGTGAGCTCTCTGTTCAGTGAGATACCCCGCCTCAATGAATAATACAGAGAGCAACTGAGGGAGACTGCCGACATCAGTCAGGAGCCTTCACACACATATGCATGCACATGTGCCTACACATATATGAACACACATATGCCTATTACATACATACACATAAGAAAAAGAAACAATGAGTAAGAGAAACAATGATACACAAATGAAGGGAGTTCTTGCAGGACCACAGATAATCAAGAAACACCAGAAATCATTTCAGAAACTAGAAATTAGATCAGTAAGTTATTTTACTACCACATATCTAGCTGTGATGCAGACAAAAAATTTAAGATTAAGGATAACCATATACTTGTTATAAAACAATGTTATTTTATATATAACAATGCATAAAGCTAAGTAAAATGAAGTTTTTTCCCCATCAAGTTCATTAACTGAATATTCTTTTTGTTACAAAGTTCCAATTGGATGCAAAGTCATAAGCATTCATAGCTTTTGGATCTTGTCTCCAAAGAAAGCAAGAACTATAGAATATTGTTATGAAAATGTTCAGGTGGCTTTTAATAGCTGATTTCTGCTACTGGAATGCAATTACCAACATTGACCACCCCTCTATTTTGACCCCTACTGGCGTTCACAATGCTGAAAGAATATGATAGAGTACACTATTGTTAGAGTGGGCCACAAGCCCAATAGATAAATTTCATTAGAACTTGGCAACAGATCTGACTCACAAAAATATCTAGCTACTTTTTCTCATCAGACCCCAAATTATGACATTTCAATTATTCATTATAAGGAAAGATTTCAAAAATCAGTAGCTAGTACTCATTAAATTAGTACGCTACTCTAAATCACATTTAAAACATCCTGCAAGATTTTATTTAAACCCAAGCTTCTATGGTATAGAAAAGTCTCAAAATTATAGCAAGCTAAATTATATTTTGTGAAATATACCCTCAAATTATATAAGCAAAGACACTTGGAAAACTCACATAAAAGAATCCAAGTGGTCCAGATATATACGGCATTTTTATTCCCAGGAGATACTTGACTTGTGAAGTCACGACATGGGTGGCAGCCCCTGTTGTCATCGCGCTGATCACGGGCTCTGTAAGCAGGAACGTGGCACTGCCCAGCTGAAGCACAAACATGACTACCTAAAAGGACAGAGGGGAGTCAGGAAAAGCATTCAGGGGACGTTCCCCAGGTTCCTAGAAATGTCAGACACATTTCCATTTTTGTTTTTATAGAGTTATAGACAAAGAGTGAGTTGAGGTAAATGGGTTTCTTAAATTCTGTATTTTCAGTATATTTTTGAGAGCATTACCAGGGTCTAAGACTTTCTGAATTATGCTAAATTAGTATGCATGGTTTAATTAAAATTAACGCAACATTTTTCTTTCTGAATGCTGACTTTTCTTTTTCTCCTTTCCTTCCCCTACTATGTTAGTCACCCTGTTTCTGTTTTGATTCCTACTGGAGTTCATAATACTGAAAGAATGCAGCAAAGTCTAGGAGAAGCAAGTCTAGGAGACGGCTTCCATTAGAAGGGGGAAGGATACACTAGAGTCACTTAATATGTGCATCTCTGTGGGAGAAAAATCAAATTTGTATTCATTTTTTAAAAATAAGAGAGAATATTATTCATTACTTATTACCCAACAAATCAAAAACTTCAAAGAAATGGAGAAGAGGAAGACATTTTTTTCTAGGCTTCTAAAAAAGTGGGAGAAAACTCTAAAATACCACTCTAAAAGGCTGGTATTAGTAAGAAGACATTGGGACTTATTTACATGTGGGGAAGACTGATAGAAATTGGGAAAAGGATATATTTTAAGGGGTAGTATTTTATAGAAATTCTAAAAATCATTTTCCTTATGACTGCTAAAGGGGTAGTATTTTATAGAAATCCTAAAATTCATTTTCCTTATGACACGTTTTCTTATGACTGCTAGCATCATCCTCCATCCCCAAACTATTTCATGACAAGACAAAAGCCATCAACCTTGAGCAGAAGCCACTTACTGAGCTATGCCTGGCACAGATGACAACAAGAATCAAAAGTCTCACCACTTCAATGATCAGAATTTCCTTTGTTAGAGAGGGAGTTTAAGAAGATGACTTTTGACTTGCAACTATGTAAACTAAGTCAAAAGATCTGTAAAAAGTAGTACTTCTTACTCTGAAAGTAACACTAAATTGTATTTGTGAGTGTCCTTGCCAGAAATGAGAAACCAGACCATGTGTTAATAATAGTATCTAGGTCAAGCCTTAAAATTCTTGTTGGACAATAAAATTATTAAAGAAACTAGAGGGAAGAATAGCAATGAAACTTCCTGCTATCAAGAAGTTAGCAATGAGAATTAAAAGTTCAAACTGCTATCTGGTACCACCTGAACATAAGTTGCAAAATATATGGCATCTTTGTTTTGATCACATTGCAATACATGTTCGGGCATCAGCAATAATGCTCCCATGTTAAAGTGGAGTTTCCTGAAATGAATCTGAAAACTTAGGTCATGATCCTGTTGCTACCACATCCTAGATTTGTGGCTTTAGAAAACCAACTGCTGCATCACTCTCTGAGCTGCATCATCATTCATAAATTATTAATGGTATGTCCTGTTCATGTTTTAGAGTTGTGCGAAGGTACAAGTGAAGTGATACAAGAAAGGTTTGGAAACCTGTAAAACAACAAAATAAATGGTGGAAAAAAATGCCATAACAACACAGTATGGAAAACCAGCCATCAGTTTTGAAAATGCAGACATGGCCACACTACATTTTCCAACTTTGGAAACCTTGAAACAATGTCAGTGCAGAAAGAAATATATTGGAATTGTTTTCAGTTTATCATCCATCTTTTATTTAAAATGTCATAAAGAGAAGAATGAAGATTATTAGTTTAGAATCAGAAAGCTTCCATTGTCAACACAGAAGCTAAGGCTATCAAGTCTGTGAGTGCCATATTTGTTTCAGAAGCCTATGTCACTTTGGCAAAGTAGAAATAAAGTCCTGATAGAAGCATTAAGCAATCAAACTTAAGGACACAAAAGGAACACAGGGATCTTTGTGGTCTCTCTTGACACAGTCTGTTGGTTTTCATTCTGAAAACATGATCAATTAAGAAAAACATTGAAATAAAGATTCCCACGTATCTCTCTACTGTACAATAATTCTAATTTATGGTATTAACTATTACAGGTCATGGGGTTGCAATTAGCAAATTATTAGGGTACAAAGAATACCAGCATTGGGTTCATCTTAGCTAAATGAACCATACACATAAAAAGTTCTTATCTTCAAAACTGTGGAAGCTATTTTCATAAATAAAATGTTATGCATACAAGGAATGTTGTGAAGTTCTTACCTGTATAACAAGGGTGTTATCAACATCATTTTGAGAAACTAATTCTTGGTGGGGTTGGATAGACTATCACCATTTCAAATTCTGGTTTTTATTTATTTCCTAAACGACAGGGTCTATTCAGATGGATTAGTGAGTTGTCATGCCTGAGAAATCTAAAGTGGTCACTAACCAAAACTAGTTAAACCATGATCTCCTAGCTACAGTTCTGTCATTGCAACAACCTAAAACTTAGAAACAGAAAGGCAAACTATATGATATAAGAAGTCAACTATTTCAAGTGCTAAAAATATGTAAATCTCTCTTGCAATAAAAATGAAAAAAATGGAATATCCTCTCTTAAAACAACAAAAACTCAAAATATGTTATAACATGCCATTTGCCCACAGTTTTACACTTTAACAAAATTCCCCAAGTAAGGGACAAGTTCTTAAAATGAAGAGTTCTTGAGTGAAAGGTCAACAAGTTACTTAAGAACTCATTTCTGACACAGACCATTGGACTTGTGGAGAATGATTGCAAACGTGGGGAGAACTTGATTTCTTGTGGATCAGAACATTCTCCATAACCCAAAACAATGCCAGATATTTTTGAGGAGGATGAAGAGGATGAGGACGAGGATAAAGAAGAGGAGGAGGAGGAGGAGGATGACGACGAGGACGAGGAAGAGGAGGAGGACGAGGAGGATGAGGACGAGGACAAGGACAAGGACAGGGTGAGGACAAAGAGAAAAAGAAGGAGTGGAATGGGTAAGAAGAGGAAGAGGGGAAGGAGAGTATTAAAGGTCTCCCTTTTCCCATCAAATTTCCACAGTTTGTTCATATAGGAACTAAGAATTTGGCACACAGAGGCTGATATATACAACTTGAAAGCAGCAAATAGTGGAGCAGCACCGTTTTGAAAAGGAAGACCACAGACCAACCCATGTTTATCTTCAAACTTGCATATGTGAAATGGGGGTCCTCACAAATATTTTGCTTGGGGACTCAGCATTAAAATTTTTATATTCATATTAAGGATTTTTTTTAACTTTTACAAAAACTTTATTGAGAATTTCATACATGCATATAAGGTGTTTTGATCAAATCCATGCCCACTCCCTCCCCTCCAACATTCTCCCCTCTGAAGAGGTAACCCTAAAATCTTTTAAGGGTTAGATACAAGCTCCCAAATACTTGTGACATTTTTGGCCTTTGGAACAGAGTATGTTGTTAACAGGACCAAGGACAATTTGACTTTGAGCCAAGAAACTTGCTACATTTCTTTGGGGTCTTTTTACCCTAACTACCTAGACAATTCCTATCTCCTATTCTTATCACACCATCCTCTGAGGGGGTTACCCAAATTGCCAATAGGGAATAGGGATGCAGACCATTCTGGCTTCTTCCATGCTGAACAGGGACGCAGGGTGAGGCAATTGGAGTACCCCTTCAGTGAATCTATCTAAAAGACTCCAAAATTGCATAACTCATGTCTCTATGGGGAAAAGAAAGTCCTTGCATCATGAATAGGGGATGTGAAGGAGAAGTAAAGGCAAGAGTAACTAGCATTACAAGTTCTAGACAGGGAACTAGAAAAAAGTCAGAGCAGGGCAATTTTCAAATGTTTTTAAGAGCATATCATAATAAACAGCCATATCAGCTCCTTTTACTAACAATGTGAATGGTAATTATTGTATTCTGGTTAATCAACTTCCCTAAATGGCCATGCAACATTTAATGAGAAAATAAATTTCATGCAGTATCGTCCAGCTGTTCGTAGCAATACTGATGCTCCAGGGTAGTACTGCAATCCTCTGACATATATGATCAAGGTTTGATGTACTGTATTAATTGATAATACTTGTATAAGCACCATGTGTTCTACATGAATTAAATGCATCTTAGCTATCACTCCATTTTTTTCAACTGATGTTCAAATATTTTTGAAAGCATGTATAAGAAACAACTATTCAAATGGATGTGATACAGTACATATTTCAGGTGATGTCTCTTTGTTAGCGATCTTTTTCACTATATCAAATCATTTATTCATCCGTTCAATGGGTATCCATAGAATACCTATTAGGATGCTGAAATAACATTGTTGTCTATTATAGCAAAAGACAGAGGGGCATATCTTAAAATAGAATAAAGAAAGGTGACACAAAGAAACTAGTAGAGAAGAATATTAATTAGGACCATACAAAGACTAATACAGACATTTGGAAAGTTTGAAAGGCTCTGAGGGTGGGACCTGAAAGGCTAATTAGTGCTGTGGTGTTTGTTGGATAACATATACAGGTTGGGAGAGAAAGCAGATTGCTTATGACAAAACAATTAAGCACTGCACAGGGATGGCAAAAAATGCTCTGTATTACCAGAGGATTTGAAAGAGGAAAATCAAATTGATATTTATGGAGCTATGTGTTGCAAAATTCAACACCCAAACCCTCCTTCATTCTATTAAATTTAAAAAGTGATGATCAAAGACAGAGTATGCAAAGATATGGAGAAATCTTGAATTTACATTGTAAGCAAAAGTAGATAGTATGACAAGGCTAACTACTTCATGATTCCCTTTGCATGAAATTACTTAAAATGTAAGACTACAGATACAATATGTATATCACTTGTTTCCAACAGCTCAAAAATAAAGGAATGTGGGAGGAATGAAACACAGGCTCTGTCAGACAGTGAAAGCATTCACATTTTGCTGTAATGACTGATATGTAGACACTGTGTGTTATCAAACCTTCTCAGCATAAGAGTGAAGCCCAATGTGCAAAAATTCAAATTATTTTGGAAGAAACTTCAACTGGCCTGGAATAGCCAAAACAATCTTAAAAAAGAACAAAGGTGAAAAATTTGTACTTCCTGATTTAAAAGCTTACTATAAACCTGCAATAATCAAAATAAAATGGAACTGACATTAAAATAAGCATACAAGACAGGTGTAGTGGTACACACCTTTGGTCCCAGCACTCAGGAGGCAGAAGCAGTCAGATCTCTGTGAAATGGAGGCCAGCCTGGTCTACACAATGGGTTGGGGCTACAGAGAGAACTCAAAATATAAATAAATAAATAATAAATAAATAAATACTAACTGAATTGAATAGAGAATCCAGAAATAAATCCTTGCATATATATATAATCAAGTAATTTTTATAAGTTCAAATTCGTTTAATGGAGGAAAAGTGAGCCCTTTCAACAAATTTTGTAAGAAAAGCTATATCCATAGGCAAATAATGCAGTTGAATCATTGGGTTCTCACTTTCAGAGCAGGAAGTTATCAAAAAGTCTAAAATTATGACTATGGTGGTAAAATAAAGTTGGAAATATCAACACGAACTTTTGTATAGCTCAATAAAAATACAAATACGTACACATAGATGTTTGTATACACATGGGTTATACATGCCTTTCCTTACTGTTAGAAAAAACAAAAACATCTCAGTAGCAACAAATACCTCTCACACCTACATCTCTAAAACCCTCATTAATAAAAGAAGCCAGAGCTCCATAGAGAAATCTCTGATCCTAGAACTGGGATGGGATGCACATATTACTAACCTGTTAGACAACTAGATAAATGTATCAAAGGACCACAGGTATCAATGAAAGAATTCCCAATATCCAAAGCTGGAACAAATAAAATTGCATTGGATTATAAAATATTCAAATCCATATTGATACAGATGATTAACCAAGAACATGGGGAAGAATATGCCACTATCTTCTGTAGAATTCCAAACATTTATACACATTGTCCCCACTCTCCGACTCCAGATTCAATATAACGTCCACTCCTCAAAAGCAGGCTATGTGGCAAGTAAGACAGCTTAGTCAGTAAAGTACTTGTTACCAAAGCATGAAGATCTGAGTTCAGATCCCTAGCACCCATGTAAAAATCTGGTAGGGTGGTGCATGCCTGTAATCCAAGCTCTGGGAAAGCAAGACAGGCTGATCTTTAAGAGTTCACTGGCCTAAACAGTCTAGACAAACTGATGATCTCCACGTTGAATAAGAGACCTTGTCTCAAAAGATAAGGAGAGTGATTGAAGATATCCAGAGTCAAACTCTGGCCTCCACACACACACAGGCAAAGGTGAACATATCTCCATGCACCCTCACAAACACATACTACACACACACACACACACACACACACACACACTTTTTAATTTTTAATAATTGATTGTGCTATACACCTTGACTTATTTCCAAAGAAAGTAGTGTGGAAAGGTGATTAAATGGAATGGAATTGATTGAGGAAACCTAACAAGCATTGCCTCAACCAGAAGATCAAACTAATATTAATGATGATGTCTTATTGGCAGTCCACAGTAAGACAAGAATGTCTCTTCAAGCTTTTGTTATCTCTCCTTAAAATCCAGTCAACTCATGAGATAAGCACAGCCATTTTCCCAGTTGAGGAACATTCTACAGAGTACTTCAATGGGAATCAAACTATTACAATAACCAAAAACAAGTGTCAAAACTTCCCAGCCAAGAAAAAACTAAAATGGGGCAATTAAATATAATATAGTATCCTAGATGACAGATGAGATCCTGTAGGAGGAAGTGCTGACAGGCCTGGTAAACATGCTATGGCACATGCACAACAGTTACTTCCCCTTAAGCCAACCTGAAATCTGCCTGACTGGGGAGAAACAGCTGATGCAAGAACAGCTGACAGAGAGACCACTGAGAAAGACACAGTGCAGCAAGGAGCAGCCGAGGGGCCAATGGGACACTGGGAGGGGGTATATGGTCATGCCCAATATCCGCAATAAACGAGTCTGTTGCCTGACTCCCGGAGTCTGTGCCGTTGACTCTGTGCCTTCTTACCCCCACCCCCAAGGGGCTCGGGAGCAGGCGACATCTGGCCCCCAACGTGGGGCTTTCTCGAACAGGAGAAGTCCCACCCACTCCCCTTTTTCTTCGCAGCACAGTTCAGTGCCCCCATTGGTGTACTTTGTGTACATTGGCCCCTTTGTGTTTTGTGTTCTTTGCTCTCTCAAGAGGTAAGCATGGGGGTCTCTCTTTCTCTTTATGTTCATTTGTCTTAGTGTTAGGAGGGAACATTCTTTTGGTTTTGGTTCGCCAGGCACCTCCACAAAAAGGCTGACCCCCGTAAGGGGCGGAACCCAGGATTGCCCCCCCCCTCCCGTGGCAGCTCCCAGACTGGAGACAACGTGTGGCCTTATGGCTGTGGCCTAACGAACCACAGAAGTCCCCCACTAAGCACAAGACATCTGGGTCCGAGACACATTCTCTTTGTCTTAGAATTAACATGAGTAATCTGCCCCCCAGCTGTAGGGAACCCCAAATCAGGACATTAAAATCCCTCCTTGTCACCCGAGGTTTTAAAGTTAAAACCAATGACGTAGATGCTTTCTGGAACAAGGCTGCCATCCTCGTACCATGGGTCACCCCCAAGAACATGTAGGACCCTGACCTCTGGATGCCTGCTCTTTTCCTTGCTGTGATTTTCATATAATATAGTTTGATAGTATTTATATCTGCTCCCCATCCCCCATCTGTTTTAATGGATGGGTGGATAGATGATAGATGATAGATAGATAGGTAGATAGATAGATAGATAATAGATAGATAGATAGATAGATAGATAGATGATAGGTAGATAGATAGATAGATAGATGTAGATAGATGATAGATAGATGATAGATAGATAGATAGAGGTAGATAGATAGATAGATGTATATAGATGAGGTAGATAGATGATAGATGATAGGTAGATAGATAGATGATAGGTAGATAGATAGATAGATGATAGATAGATAGATAGATGAGGTAGATAGATGATAGATGATTGATAGATAGATAGATAGATGATAGATAGGTAGGTAGATAGATAGATGATAGATGGGTAGGTAGATAGATAGATAGATGATAGATAGGTAGATAGATAGATAGATAGAGGTAGATAGATGATAGAGAGGTGATAATAGATGATAGATAGATAGATGATAGCTGAGGTAGATAGATGATAGATAGATAGATAGATAGATAGATAGATAATAAATGATAAATAGATAGATAGATAGATGATTGATAGATAGATAGATAGATAGATAGATAGATAGATAGATAGATAGATGATAGATAGCTATAGACAGACAATAGATAGGTAGGTAGGTAGCTAGACAGACAGACAGATGATAGAATAAAGTTTACAGAGTCCAATTTGTATCTTTACATGTCCTTCAGTGTGGGTCCATCCTCTAGAGCCTGCTTAGCTTACCAAGAGTCCCATGTTTGAAAGAGACTGTCTCTGCTCCTCACAGCAATCATCTGTTGCCACAATTTCCTTAGGTGGGGTAGGAGCTATTTACCCACTTATTAATGTCTATGCTGGGATTTTGTCTGGTTTGGGCTTTCTGGTTCTTTGTACATTGGCTCGTTGTGGATTTCTGTGTTAATTACCATCTGTTGCATAAGAAAATGTCTCTGGTGAGAGTTGAGAGATGTATTAATCTGTGTATAAAAATAAGTTATTAAAAGTTTAATATAATTATTTAGTAGAAAACTAGTATTAGGGAACTGTAGAGATGACTCATTGGCTAAGAGTGAGTTCCCAGCACCCACATGGATGTTAACAATTATCAGTAACTCCAGTTTGAGGGGCTCTGACACCCTCTTCTGTCCTCTGCAGGTATTGCATGACACATGAGCGCCTACCTACATGCAGGCAATACACTCATAACACATAAGATAATTTTTTAAAAAATAAAGAAAACTAGTATTGGATTGTACCCTGTAGTCCTGGGACATGTTTAGCCTTAGGTTCCTAAGCCTGATATCAATGTCAGGTATGGGCTCCAACCTAGGAAGCAGACCTTAAATCCAAGTAGTGGTTGGTTACTCCCATAATATTTATGCCACTACAAAACTGGTGGGCATATCTTGTCAGGTCAGCTGTTATTGTAGTTAATAGGACTCACAGCTGGGTAAGGTTGATGGTTATTTTTCCCTTCCAGTAGAGATGGGGCTCTGACATCAGTACCAGCTTGATTTCTCCTTATTTGTTCTACAGCTAATTTATGTAGTGTCTTCATCAATAGGGTCTATGATCCAGTTCTGGTGGGTATGGGTTCATCACTTTCGACAAGTGTTACCATACTAGTAAGTTAACAACAGAAGAAACTGAGTTGAGCATAGGGCACCATTGTGTACTATCTTTTAACTTTTCAAAAAAATTAAACCACCCTAAAATAAAAGTTATTTTAAATATTTTTATGTGTATATCAATGATATCAATGTCAGGGATGAGCTCCATCCTATGTGTGTCGATGCCTGCAGAGGCCATAAGAAGGGATGATATCCACTGGAATTGGGTTTTCAGGTGGTTGTGGGCCACCATATGGATACTGGGTTCTGAACCGAAGTCCTGTGGAAGAGTAACAAGTATTCTGAAACTCAGAGCCATTACACCAGCTTCTACTCTAAAAAAGGAAGAAAATTCTTACAGAATCTGCAAGTAAATCTCCATTTCTCACCAGTGTGTGCAGCAGGCTTTAGGAAGTCCTGAATCTTGGCACATGGGCTTGGGATAAGAAGAACTAAGAGCAACACCAGACAGCTAGAGGTCAGAGGTATGACATATACACAAGTAATCAAACCCAGAAAAAGACTTTAACTACTGCCTGTGCTCCTGTGAGTAACCCTAACTAAACTCACTGGGTTATTTTTTCCTTCCAGTAGAGATGTGGCTCTGACGTCAGTACCAGCTTGATCTCTCCTTATTTGTTCTACAGCTAATGTATGTAGTGTCTTCATCAATAGGGTCTATGATCCAGTTCTGGTGGGTATGGGCTCTCTCTCTCTCTCTCTCTCTCTCTCTCTCTCTCTCTCTCTCAACAATGACTTGAAAGTAGAAGGAAGTTGGGAAGAAGGGGACCTGTAGAAGGAGAAGGACTATAAAGAGTCATGCGAGAGTATGATCAAAACATATCTGATGTATATGAAAATGTCCTAATGGAACCTGTGATAATGTGTAACTGATATACACTAACAAAGGCCTTAAAAATTGAAAATATGCACCGGGATTCCAGAGAAAGAAGGGGGTGCTGCAGGAGAGGTTTAAATTTTCTCTTGACACTGAAGGAGGAATCCAAGACAAAGACATTATTAATAAGCATTCCGGAGAGTGGAGAGTATGGATGTAAAGCAGCTCAGCGTGGGTCATGTTCAGAGGATAGTGCTGCTAGTTAAAAGAAGCAAAACTAGCCAAGAGGGAACAATATAAAATAAAGCAAGAAATTTTGAAGTCAGAACATGGAGCACTGTTAAAGCAGTAAAAAGGGGAGTTTTATGGAACAAGTGATATCACTCTTCCACACATTTATTAAACACCTAATTTTGTCAAAACTTATGAAGGTCTAGCTCATACATCAGAACCATGCTTTGGTAAGAATAAATGTAATGATAGGATGTGGGTCAAATGGCCATTTAAAAGGTGAGCATGAGAGGGTGACTGAGCAGAAGGATACAGTCCCTAAATGAGACAGAACAGTAAAGAGTAGAGGGACAAGCCTTGATTGTATGGTAGGCAAACACCATACATTTAGGAAACAATTATGACTTGATTTTTGTGCACTGTAGAACATATCAGGAATTCACTTGCCTTAAGAATTTTTCTACTTTTAATTATAAACATGGCTGAAGGTGATGCCATAATTTTCTGCTGTCAGACTTTTCAAGACAAAACAAGGCTCTGAAGCAAGGCACAGTAACGGTCACAGCTGCTGGGAATGTGTGATTTGGCTCTTCGACTTCCCTTCTGCTCCAGCTAAAGGAAATGACATGGTGGTAACTAGGATGATGGGGGCCTTGTGCTGTTACACAGGAGTGCAGAATCTGAAAAGTACTGTAGCTGTAGTTTTACTTTCCATGAGGTATGGGAGTACTTATGAAAAGAGGTAGGAGATTTTATTGAATACAAAGGCACATTTGATCAGGATGAATCTAACAGAATATATGAACAACTAAGAAAATTCTGAGTATTGTTAACCTGCCTTCATTAAGAATAGTGGCCCAGTTTTAAAAGATATAGACTGACTTCTTATCCTTTGACAAAGAATGAAGGGAAAAATTGGAAAATCTAAAAAGGTTTTAAAATCTTCATTTAATTTTGGTTATTTAACATAGTGCTGCCACTAACATTTAATTGACCTTTTCCCTCTTTCATTTCCTTGACTCGCATTTATTAAGCACCAGCTGCTAGAATTAGAGAAATAAACAGTCTCTGTCCATAGAGGCTGGCAGTGTAGAAAGGAAGGCAAACACGTGAAAGATGTTAAAGGGAGAATGCCTTATGGGAGCATACAGAATCATATCACCACATCCGGAAGCAGCAGGGAAGGGTTCTCAGACATGACTATGTTTGATCTGACCCTTGAACACTAAGGAGAATCCCTATAAGTGATGGGAGAAAGAGCCTTGTCAGCCTAGTGAGTGACAGGTACAAGTGCAGCATCTGCAGTACTGTCTACTACATGGTATGTGCCTAGAACACACATTGCTGAAAGAGCTTAATAACATGTGAGAATGAGGAAGAGTAGTGCTGGCCCCAGAGGATTCTGGGGATTCAGTTTCTTTGTTCCTTTCTCAATATTAGCTTATTAGCTTAGAAAACTGGACCTGAAGACACACACTTTAAATCCCCACACTGGGCAGACTGAGGTGAAACAGTCAGTTCAAAGACAGCTAAATAGTGAGACTTTAACTTAAAAAAAAGTTGTGCAGCTATGCAGGATAACAGTTATAAAAGTATATACTGCTCTCATCCTCTAGTCTGCCATCTCTTAATTATAAAACTCTATATAAGCACTTGGGAGGGACTTAGTCAGGAAAGTGCTTGCTTGCCTGAATTTGGCACCCAGAAACCACTATTAAAAGCAAGGAAGCAGGGCATGGCAGCACATATTTGAAATCCCAACACTGGCAGAGACAGGCAGATCCTTGAACCTGGCTGGCCAGCCAGCCTAGCCTACTCAGTAAGTTCTGGGTCAGCAGGAGATCTTGTTTCAAAATCATAGTGGATGGTGTCAGAAGAATGACTCCAAGGTTGCCCTGTGGCCTGTGCATAGACATGCACATGCACACACATGAACACCACATATATACATGCACACATATGAACATCACACCTATACACACATACACACGCATATCCACACACATGAACACCACACACAGACTTCCACATGAAAACACACATGGACACACATACACATGAACTCAACACACACATACACACAAATATTCTATACAAGCCACATTGCCTTTCAGTTTATGTATATAATGAGAACTCTTGCCTATTTCAAGATGTAAGAACTAAGTATATAAGTTCATATGGTAGAATTAAAATATGGCAGACAGAAAACATTTTTAACATGAAGAATTTTCCTTTTATAATTTTAAGAATGTTGTAATTCTAATTTTATTTAGTTTATGACTTCTTAGCTCTGCCAGATACAAACACAGCTGAAAAGACTTAGGTTAAACACAATACTGATTTCTTGATGGAAATGGTTGTCAAAAGAGACTTTAGATCATCCTCCTTCTGCATCACAGAAGAATAAATAGCAATTGATAGCTCCTAGGAGGGGGAAAGACAGTGTCTTACACGGATTGGACTCTTGGTGGGCCTGTGGATGGACCCTCACTGAAAGATATTTGGGGACATAAATCAGACTCTATAAGCTGTATTACACACATATAAATATATATAATATAAAATATGAGTGTACATTAAATTGGAGGGGAGCAGTGGGGGGAGATGCAGGTAGGTGAGAGGATCTAAATGCCATCAAATTATATTGTATGAAAAATCACAAAAATTCAATTTAAGAAAGAAAAAATAAATAAAGCTGATGATTTTTCAGAAAAATAAGCATGTACTAATACTGGGTTTCATCACTGAACACCCCACATTCTGTCACCCAATGCTTATGTAATTGTCAAACAAAGGCGCTGTATATCCCTTATCCTCCAGGGCAGAAATCTTGTCCTGTGGCTGCTTCAGAAAAGTAGAGCTTGGGAAACTTTCCAGAAGTAAATGGCCAAAGGACAATCCCAGACCTCACTAAGTTCTTGGAAAAAGGGATAGGCACAGAGCCCGTCACGGAGAATAGTAAAAGCTATGGGGAGAGCAAGGGCCCTGAAAGTAGTTTCTTATTGGTGAGTGTTTGCCCCACTCTCCAGAACTGTGTGCTGATACTGCATTTGAAAAAGTTCAGCCTTAAAGTTTACAGTTCATTGCTGTGTGTGTAAGCAATTTCTCCCTTGGCTGCTACTGGCTTTCGGCTAGAAAGCTTGCTTTTCTTTTTCTCTCGCCCCCCAAAGTAATACTAATAACATAACTGCATTATTTACACTGAAAAACTTTCTTTACAAATGACTATGGGTGGCAGTCTGTCTAGGGAGATGACTGTGGCTAAGAGCACTTGCTGAACAAATACAAAGACCTGAGTTCAAATACTCTACACCTATGTAAAAAAAAAAGAAAGAAAGAAAGAAAGAAAGAAAGAAAGAAAGAAAGAAAGAAAGAAAGAAAGAAAGAAAGGCAAGCATAGTCAGGTGCACCTGCAACCCCAAGGCTGTGGGAGAGAGACAAGAGAACAACAGGAGCTTGCTGGACATCATCTTAGCTCCAGGCTCAGTGAGAGACCCTGTCTCTCAAGGGAATAAATCAGCGTGATGGAGTAGGACAGAACAGCTAACGTCCTCCCCTGGCTGCCATGCATGCATGGGCATCTGTTCCTGCACACACATGTACACACTCTTACACACACACACACACACACACACACACGCATACACAAAAGCAAGGGTGAGATGTTTCAGTAAGTGCATTCTGTATAAGTGTGAAGATCAAATTTCAGCTCCCCAGCATTCACATAAATGGCTGATTGATGAGCTAGCCCACCTGCAGTCTCAACACTCAGGAAGCAGAGAATGGGGATCCCCAGAGCAAACTGGCTAGCTAGACTTGCCAAATCAGCAAACTCTGGGTTCATGTGAAGACCCTGCCTCATATGGTGGAAAGCAAGCAAAGACAATACCTGACATCAACAACTGGCCCTTACACCCACATATTCCAACACACTTGCAAACCACATACACACATTTGCAAAGAAAAGACACATAGGACAGAAACTGAAACAGAAGGATAAGCATCCCAGCTAATTCATAGTCAGGAACTCGATGAGTTCTGATAACTCAGTTCTTTCCAATGCTGAAGCCATTAAAATCATTCTAAACAATCAACAGCAGTAAATTATGCTAGTTGAAAAAAAAAAGAAAGAAAAGGAACAATGAATCCACATAGTATTCTTCAGTGACAGAAAGCAGATGAGTAGTCTCTGTGGAGTAGGGGTTAAAGTCAGATCTAAAGAATGAGAGGAAGCAATTATGAATGGTTCAGAAAAACTGCATGTGAGTGCAATGTGTGTGTGACAGATATAGTGGTTATCTTGATTATACTTTCTTAGTATGTAAAGATATTAACTTTTATCAAATTGTACACACTAAATATATGAAATTTAGCATATGACAGGTATACCTCAATAGACTGTTTTAAAAGGCCCATTATCTAATTTATGCCACAAACACATATTTCATTACATTGTTGTGATTCTACAATTACATTATGTATGCCGTGTAGATAAAGTGATAAAGGGAAGAAGGGGCAGCAATTATTTTACATCAATGACATTGAGTGAGGGACATTTGGATGCATTCATGTTTAACACATACAGAAACACATCACACATATATGCACACACAAGCTCATACACACACACACACACACACACACACACCTTACCAAAATGATAAATATCTACAAAGACATTATTCAGATGAAAGTAGCCTTGAGGAATATTGACAATAGTTGCCGTAGATGAGGAACAGCTGATCCTCCTGGATCACGGACCTCTGGCTGACTAGATTTACCAGAAGGGCAGATAGGGAGGAATGGTCGGGCGTGCTGACAGCACAGTGGACAGTGGCAGAGATGGCAGAGTATGGAGGCTCTAGTGGGAGAGGAAGGCTATCTATCTGACGAGTTTGTATTCATGCTCAGATGCCGAGGAGCTCAGAAGGTAGGCGACTGTGACCAGTGATAGTCATGTATATAGAGATTAGAAATGTATGTGAAAATGTCTCAATGTCAATTGCCTTGGAATGAATTTTTCTGTATGAAACTGTGTGTTTTGACAATGAAGTGGAGATCTTTTTTAAACGTTGGAACCTCATTTAATTTTATGTCTTATAGAGTTTATAAAGAGTTAAAGGTTATATAAGTGTAATAATTCATCTGTAAACCTAAAAATGTACAGCCAATTTTGAAAGAGATGTACCCTAGCTCAGAAAAATGTTATTGAATAGGTTAATGCTGTTGTAATGAAATGCTTCTTCTAATTGAAAAAAAATATTTTATTGAAAAAAAATGTAGGAAACACCATATCTTAAAATGAAGTGGAGATCTTCTTTAAAGGATAAATCTCATCCAATTTTATGTCCTACAGGGCTTTTACTGAGTTCATTATTGTATGACTGTATTAATTCAACTGTGAACCTAAAAATGTACAGCCACCTTTGAAAGAGATGTATCCTTGCTCTGGAATGTGTTACTGAATATGTTAAAGCTGTAATGAAATGCTCAAAAAAAAAAACCATGAAAATAAAATTTGAAAATTAAAAAAAAAAGAAAGTAGCCTTGAGTACAAAAGCATCATACTTAGTGTAAGAAAGATCAAATAGTTAAAACTGGAAGAATGAATAGCAACACTGAGGTGGAATTTATCTCTGTTCACAATCTTGAGCTTCTGAGATTTCTCTTGTGCTCACAAAACAGTCATTTAAAAACATCGATGATAAAGAAAACAGTAAATTAGGCAATGCAGAAATGTTACAAATAGCACTTCCTGAATAAGCTGTGGATAACACAAGAAGATGACAAAACTAGAAAGCAAAGAAAAGGCCTATACATCTAAAAAATAAAATTCTCTTTTAAATAATTGCTAGATTAAAGGAGAAATAAAACCTGAAATCATGGGATATTTTATTTATAAAAAAAAACATTGAAATCCAGGACTGAAGAGATGGCTCAGCAGTTAAGAGCAATGGCTGCTCTTGCAGAGGACCTGGGTTCAATTCTCAGCACCTGCATGACAGCTAACAGTCATCTGTAACTCCAGTTTCAGGGACTCTTGACTCTTTCTTCTTGCCTTTGCAGGCATTGCACAACATGGATGGACATACATACATGCAGACAAAACACTCATATACATAAAAAATAATAAATATAATAAATAAATGAGTCTTGATAGGGTGAGTCACTCCCATCATCTCAGTTCTCAACCCAGCCTGGGTCTCCAGGGTCCTTTCCCTCTCCAGACTTGCAGTCCTAAACTTTGTCCCTGAGCACCCTGAGTCCTGACATCTGAGCTCTCTGCACCCTAGCACTATTAACTCCCACCCTAACCTACCAGCCAATCTGTTAATCTAGCAGCCCCAACCCCACCCTGCTGATTCAAGACCCTGTGTAGTCACTTCTGGAATCTCAACACAAAAATTGCACCCATCTCTAACTGAACCAAGACCACTTCTTTCAACCCAATCATACATCAACTTAAAGTGGCTGCCAAACTGAACACTTAGCATTACTCAGCTAGGCCATAATCTGACAAGTTGGGAAAACAACAAACAAGATACAGACATCAACAAGGACAAGATCACTCACCCACACCAAGAAACACCACCACACAAGTCCAGCTGCCTAGGTCTCAGTGAAAAAACAGAAACTGCATAAATAATCAAGGCAATATGTTTACTACATAAATTAGCACCCTCATTGGAAGATTTCCTGAGGATGGCAGTCTAGTGGATGCACAAGACAATGATGTCAAAATGACAATTATAAATATATTCAAGTAGTTCACAGAGAATACGAATAAAAACCTGAATGAAGACTATGAAAAGATAAACAGCTCTGAATGAAATAATTAAAATGATTCAAAACAAGAAACTGGAATTCAATAAAGAGATAGAATCTCTGAAGAAAAGCCAATCTGAAATAAATATTGAAATAAAAAACTCAGAAACTCAAATGAAAAGCTTAGGGATAAAAGCAAAACAAAGTAAAGAAACTGGAACAGAGGATATTGGATCTTGAAGACAAGCTTGGGGAAATAGATCATTCAATCAAAGAAAATGTCAAAAATAAATAACCCAGTAATGGAACAGTCAAGATCTCTAGGATACTATAAAAAGACTAAAACCTACAAATCATAGGAAAGAGAAGAAACCCAGGTCAAAGGAGAAAAAAATATTCTTAATAAAATTATAGTGGAAAATTTCCCAAACTAGGGGAAAAATACGTATCAAGGTAAAAGAGGCATACAGACTACCAAGTAGAAAGGACCAGAAAAGACTCCCCAAGTCATATAATAGTCAAAACAAATCAAAGATACTGAAAGCCTTGAGAGAGAAAGGTCCAAGTCACATGTAAAGGCAAGGCCATCAGAGTAACAAATGCTTTTTCACTGGAGACTATGAAAGCCAGAAGGGCAGGGGCCAATATCATACAAGTCAAAAAAGAACAGATTCCAGTCCAGACTACTAATTGAAGGAGAAAGAAAACATTCCATGATAAAACAGATTTAAGGAATTTATATCCATAAAATCAGCTCTACAGAGAATACTGGATGGGATACTTCCATCAGAAGTGTGCCCTCAAGAGGGCACAAAGAATAAATAACTTATCCCAGAGCAGTCAACCAACAGAGGTCTAACAAAACAGCAACACAACACCACCATAATAGAAATTAATAAACATTGGTCAAAAGTAACCCTCCATATTAATGGTCTCAGCTCCCCATTAAAAAGACACAGACTAACAGATTGGATTAGAAACAAGATCCACCAATTTGCTGCATCCAAGAAATACACATCACAATGATCAATGCTATCTTAGGGTAAAAAGATGGAAAAAGATATTCTAGAAAAACAGAACTAAAAAACAAGCAGGTTTAGATATTCTAATACCTAACAAAATAGACTTCAAACTAAAACTAATCAGAAGAGTCAGGAAAAGTCACTTCATACTCATTAAAGGAAAAAATAAGCCAAGAAGAAATTAAAATCATAAATAGATATGCAGTTTACATATGGGCATCCAATTTCATAAAAGAAACTTTATTAGCTCTAAAGTCTCACATGGACTCCAACACAGTTATAGTAGGTAACATCAATACCCTATATGTTGCCATTAGAAAGGTCAACCAGACAAAAACTAAATAGAGAAATCCTGGAGTTAAATGATACCATAAAGCAAATGGATTTTACAGACAGCTACAGAACATTACACCTAAACACCAAAGAATAAACTTCTTGGCAGCCTATGGAATTTTTTAAAACTCAACAACATATTAGGACACAAAGGAAAAGGAAGTCTCCACAAATTTATGAAAATTGAAATATCATCTTGTATTCTATCTGACCACAAAGGAACAAAGCTAGATATCAACAACAACTAAAACAGGAAAATGAACACAAATTCATGGAAACAAAACGACGCATTACTGAATGCAAATTAGATCACAGGAGAAATCAAGAAGGAAATTAAAAATTTCTTAGAATTGAATGAAATGAAAATACAGCACAGTAAAATCTTTGGGACACAATGAAGACAGTCCTAAGAGGAAAATTTATAGCATTAAGGGCCTACACCACAAAATTAGAACCATCTAATCTAAATAAATTAATGGTGCAATGCACCTGAAAGTCTTAGAAAACCAAAAACAAGCAACAGGTAAAAAGAGGAGATGGAAAGAGATAAATACACTCTGAAATAATGAAGTATAAATGAAGAAAATGATACCAAGTTTCAATGAAAGAAGAGCTGGTTCTTTGAAAAGATTAACAAGATAGACAAACCTTCAGCCAAATCAAGAGAAAGAGGACCCAAATTAAAGATTCAGAGATGTAAAGGGAAACACTGCAACCAATCTAAAGGAAATTCAGAAAACATTTTAAATAATACTTTATTTTTAAGAATACTTTAAAGAGCTATATTCCACTAAACTAGAAAATCTAAAATAAATGAGTAAATTTCTAGTTATGTATGGCCTACCAACATTAAATTATAATGACATAAATAATTTAAACAGACTCATAACAGCCAATGAGAGTAATAAAAAAAAAATCCCAGTGCTGGAGAGATGGCTCAGTGGTTAAGAGCACTAGCTGCTCTCGGAGAAGACCTGGGTTCAGTTCTCTTATGGGGGTAAATATAATCAAAATACATTATATGTCAGGAGACAGAAGCAGGCATATCTCTGTGAGTTTGAGGTCAGCCTGGTCTTCCAGGCCAGCTAGGGTTACATAGTGAGACCCTGTCCCCCAAAACTACATTATATGCATGTATTAAATCATCCAAGAATAACTTTATTAAAATGAGCATTACCTGGGGGCTGGAGAGATTAAGAACACTGACTACTCTTATAGAGGACCCAAGTTCGGTACCCCAGCACCCACATGGTAGCTAACAACTGCCCATAACTCCAGTTCCAGGGAATCCGACACCCTCTTCTGACCTCCGTGGACATTTCATGACACAGGTGCACTTACATACATGCAGGCAATACACACACACACATATAAAAAATAAAATAATAAAATCATCATCTCCCATCTAAAAAGAGCTCAGGACAAGATGGACACAGTGCAGAATCATACCAAATATTTCAAGAACTACTGTCAATACTCTTCAAATTATTTTATAAAACAGGAAATGAAGGAGCACCCCAAATTCCTTCTATGAAGCCAGTATTACTCTAATATCAAAATCAAACATCCAACAAAAAGAAGCTAATAAACCAATCTGTCTGATGAACATAGATACAAAAATTCTGAATAGAATACTTATTAACCAAATGCAAGAACACATAAAAAATTATACACTAGGATCAAGGTGGTTTCATCCCAGAGATGCAGGGATACTTCAACATACATAAATCATTAAATGTAATCCACCACATAAATAGATTAAAAATATAAATTATATTATCATCTCACTAGATGGAGAAAAGGCCTTTGACAAAATCCAATATTAGTTCATGGTAGAAGTCACAGAGAATTTAGCCATTTAGGAAATATATCTTCAATATAGTAAAGGTAATATACTATAAGCCCACAGACAACATCATACTAAAATGGTGAAAAACTGAAAGCATTCCCATTAAATCAGGAACAAGACAAGGATGCCTATTCTTTGCATTCCTGTTCAATATAGTACTTAGTCTTAGCTAGAGCAACACGACAAAGGAGATAAATGAAGATATAAATTGGAAAGGAAGAATTCAAAATAGCTTTATTTACAGAAAATCTGATTCTGTACACAAAGGCCACTAACAATACCACCAAAAACTCCTAAAGCTGATAAATGCATTCAGCAAGGTTCTAGAATTTGCAATTAATACCCAATATAAGTAGTTTTCCTATGCACAAACAACAAAATACTGAGAAAGAAATCCAGGAAATGATCCTATTCATGACAGCCTCAAAAATCCATAAAATATCTTGGAATAAATCTAACCAAGTAAAGGACTTACATAATAAAAACTTTAAGAAAGAAATTGAAGAAGATATCCAAAGATGGAAAGACCTCCCATGTTCATCAATCTGCAGAACTAATATTGTGAAAATGATCATCCTACCAAAAGCAATCTACAAATTCAATGAAATACTCATTAAAATTCCAACACAATTCTTTAAATAAAATTTTAAAAATCTTAAGTTTCATATAGAAATAGAGAAAGCCATGGGATAGTTAAAATAATAACACTGAACTACTGGAGGTATTACCATCCCTGATCTGAAAATATACTAGAGTGCTATAGTAATAAAAACAGCATGGTACTGGCATAAAAAAGACACATCGGTCAGTGGAATAGAATTGAGGAGCCAGATTTAAAAACACACATTTACAGCCACATGATTTTTGACAAAGTAGACAAAAAAAAAATAAATGGAGAAAGGACAACATGTTCAATAAATGGTGCTGGTCAAACTGGATAAGGGCATCTAGAAGAATGAAATGAGATTCCTATCTCTCATGCACAGAACCCCACTCCAAATGTATTGAGGGCCTCAATGTAAGACCAAATATCTTGAATAAAATAGAGGAAAACTAGAGAAAACATTGGAAATTATAAGCACAGAAAAGGACTTTTTGAACAGGACTCCTACAGTGCAGTCTTTAAGTCCAATATTTGACAAATGAAGCCACATGAAGCCAAAAGGCTTCTGTACTTTAAAGGACACCATCATTTGAGTGAAGTGGGCAATCTACAGAATGGGGAATAAATCGTTGCTAGCTATCCCTCTGACAGAGAGTTAGCCTCTAGACCATTAAAAGAATTTTAAAAAACTAAACATCAAAACCAAACAACCCAATTAAAAAGTGGGGCAAGGAGCCAAATAGCGAGTTTGCTAATGATGAACTGTAAACAGCTGAGAAATAGCTTTAAAAAATAATCAACATCTTTAGTCATCAGGGAAATGCAGATTAAAACCATCTTGAGATTTCATTTTATCCCACTTAGACTGGCCAAGATCCAAAAAACAATGACAAATGCTGGTGAGGATGCAGAGAAAAAGCAACTCTTATCCACTGCTGAGAACGGCAAATTGGGCAGCCACTGTGGAAATCAGTGTGGAGATTCCTCAAAAAAAAAAAAAAAAGCTTGAAACTGATTATGAAAGGACCTAGCCATACCACTCTTGGACATATATCCAAAAGACTCAATACTCTACTACAGAAATACCTGCTTATCCATGCTATTCTTTTCATAATAGCCAAAATTAGAAACAACCTAGATGTCTATCAGCTAATGAATGGATAATGCAAGTGTGCATCTACACAATGGAATATTAATAAGTTCCTTCAAATGAACTTATGAAATTTGTGGTAAATGGATGGAACTGGAAACAATCATCCTGAGTGAGATACCCCAGACCCAAATGTCACATATTCTCTGTCACAGCTAAATGCCATCTTTCACATCTTAGATGTACATGTTTCAGTCTGAAAATCCAGAGAGGTCATGAAACTAATAAACAACCATGGGTCAGGAGTATGGAATGGGAGGGCAGGGAAGAGGAGGGAGTATGGAGACCTATTGGACAAATCAACTTGGTGCTGACCTTAGAGTCTAATCTCTACTGGCTAGCTTTCACAGTGTTCTAGCATTGCTACCAGAGGAAAAAAATAATCATCAACTCTAACCAGCTGTGAATCTTGTGAACTATAGCAACAATTGACCTGACAAGATATGGCCACTGGTTCAATAGTGTCATAAATATTATGGGAATAACCAATCATTCTCTAATTGGATATAAAATCTACTTCACTGGATGGAATTTATATCTGACAGCGATATCAAACCTAGGAATCTGAGGCTAAACATGTTATATGGCATAGAGGGGAGGCTGATGCCAGGTTTCTACTAAATAGTTATCATATTAAAATGACTCAATGATTTATTGCTATATCCATAGATTTATGAATCTGTCAACTCTCACCAGAGTAGTTTGCTTATGCAGCAGGTGATTAACACAGAAACCCACAACTGGTCAATGTTTAGAGAACAAGAGGCTGCAGAGCGCTTATCCCTGAATAGGACACCTATATCAAACATCTGCCTCCCAGGACGCAGGGCTCATTTGCAAAAGAAGAGGCAGATAGATTATAATAGTCAGAGGTGGTGGATAACCATGAGCAAACAGTTTCCAAACAGCTGGCCAGTTACTCATATTAACTCATAGCAATGATAACAGCATGTACAATCCCATGCATGCTCAAACCAGGACAAAAAAATCCCAGCATAGACATGGGGAAGTCGGTAAGAAACATGAACCTAGCATAAGCACTTTCGGCAGCTAATGGCTGCAGGGAAGTGAACAACCCGCCCCCCCAAAGGAAAATGTGCAGTAGATGACTCTCTACTTCACTATGCAGAGGGTGACTCTCTCCTTCCACCATGTGGAAGGATCAAACTCAAGCCATCAGGGTTGGTAGCAAGTGCCTTTAACCACTAAGCCATCTTACCAGTCTACTTACCAGCATCTTAATTTCCTTAACCTGAACGATGGGACTCTTGGTAACTTAACCAAGGCTCCAGTGGTTGGACCCACAATGTAGGATATTTGCAGACACAATTACACTCTATCGGCCTTATTAACAACAGAGTACATTAAGTTGGGTAAGGATAGTAAGGAGAGGGGATTAAATACCATCAAATTATATGATATGAATATCACTAAAATTCAATAAAAATTTTAAAATAATAAAAAGTAAATCAATCCAAAAAATTTTTAAATGAAAGCAGAAAACTGTAAATTAGAATCACAAAATATATGTGAAGCAATAAAAAGGAAATTTCATAGCACTAAATATTTAAATTAATAAGCATAAACATATTGTTTATTGATTTATAAGCTGAAAAAATAGAATATGAATAAAATCTTCTCCCTTGATACTCAAGGATGGAAATAAATATTAAGAATAAAACAGAAAGAAGAATATGAAAAAGCCAATCTGCTATTTCAAAATCTCAGTAAAAAATGAAATATATAGACAAAGCACTGGCTGCCTCAAGTAAAAGAACAAAAGGAAATGCACAAATACAAAGGAGGAAATGCCAAAGGAGAAAAAACTAAGTGACATTTTAAAAGACAACATAAAATATTATTTTTAACAGACCTATGCAGACAAATAAAATTTCAAACTTAAATAAAATGATACTGTTTGTAAGAAAACATAGATTGCCACATTTCACTGCATTAGAGACAGAATACTCAGACAAATTTTACAGAAGAAATTGGAGACTGTTATCAAGAAACAACCATGCAAAACAGCATTAGGCTATAGATGGCTTCAAAGAGCCATTCTACAAGTCCTTTTACAAAGATTAGATGTTACAAAGTGTTACATGTGCTTTGGAGCATTCAAAAGGTTTGTTAGGAGTAAAGTAAAGCATTGACATACTTGATTAAAAATTATAGTCCAATACCACTGAAGAAAGAGGAAGAACAGGTATTTAATAAATAATAAACATCATCGAACAACATCTTAACACTACACTGAGACTGAATGGATCTGTTGAGCAGTGTAAGGTCGGTTCATCATTAGGTATTCCATCAATATAATATATCAGAGGAAGGTTTTAAGAGAAAAAAATAGACTTATTCCTTTGGATGGTGAAAAGTCTTCATCAAATAACAGATTTTTTGTATGGAAAATACAAAAATATTAAATAATGATTAGTGTCTTGACACAATAGCTTTATCATTAATGAGGGTGCAAACAGAACTTTAAATGAGCTGAAGAAGGAGCTAGGATATCCATTATTTTTACTTTTATTTAACAGAGCTATCATCACACGCAATTGTAACATTCATTGGTCATATGAACTTGGAAAGATAAAAACATTGGAAATATGAAAAAAATGAATAAACAATAAAATCTGTTAGAAGTTAAAGGATTTGAATTAAGAAAACAGACTATTCTAAGAGGAAGAGGCACATCAGAAATTCACAAAGACTGTGATAAGATACATAAAACACGTGGTTTGAAAAGATGGCTGCCGTATAAACATGAAGCCAAGTCACACAGAGCTCCATCCACATGGATCCATGATAGAGGAAGTGGAGGCAGAATTCTCTTCTAAAATCTAGGCTGGGCATTTTTTTCCCCTAGTGCTTGACTGCTTTCCTTTTAATTATACTTTCAGCAGGATGGTTATTTATTGTATTTAAGATTTTTTTGTATTTTATTCCCAACATTCAAAATTTATTCATATGATTTTGTTTATAATTTTTTTTCTTATTGAACAATCTTGTTTCTTTATTATTTTTTTCTTTGCCCTCTATCAGATGTGTGTGTGTGTGTGTGCGTGTTTAAATTTTATTTCTTGGGCAGTGAGATGGGCTTTTTCATTCAAATTTGATGACCTGCGTTCAGTCCATAGGTCCTACAGTGGAAAGAGACACCTGACTCCCAAAAGCTGCCCTCCAGCCACATGTTCACCATGGCATATATGTACCCACACTCTTACACATACATCACACATACACAAACAACCATAATAAATAAATTAAAATTTTTTAAATTTACATTCACTTTTTGCCCCCTTGTTATATGTAGCTAATCTTACTTTAGAGCTTTCTCAGATTTGAAAACTTTTCACATTTTCTTTTGTTTTCATCTTTGGCTCTCTTGTGCTCCCCTCCTTAGCACTCTTTCCCACTCCTCTTCTTTTTATGTATCAAGCCTCGCTTCTCCTCTGCTCTTCCCCATTCTGCCTTCCTTATCAATGTCATTCACTTTCAGTTATCACATTCACTCTGACTCATAGTCCCTGCTCCATTACTTTTCTCATTGCCTGGCGTATGCCATTGGTGATATATTCATGGGCTTTAATTTATTTTAAGTGATTTTACAATTTGTACAGTTTGATCTTTTTGCTGTTAAAACAGTTTGTTTTTTCTTCATGAGTGCTATTGAAGATTAAGCTCTCAAGAGTAGACTGAACAATAAGATGATCCCCCCAAATAAAATCAGAAGAGATATCCAAGCCAACACAAGTGCAAAACACACCATAGAACCAAAAGAAACGTGAAAAAGCAGGCAACATGACTCTGACAAAGATGATAACTCAAACTACCAAGCTCAAAAATACTGAAATAGGTGAAATGCCAGGTGAAGATTTTAAAAGTTGATTAGAAAAAAATCATCTAGTGCCTCAAAGAGGATACAAACAAGATAAAGTCAATCCAGGACCTAGAGACAAAAGTCTGTAACATCAAGGAAAAAGCAAAAGTGATGAGAAAAATGAGCAGGATGAGTGAAAATGTGAGCAAGGCAGGAGAGAAACCACCAAGGAAATTAATATTTTTAAAAGCAAACAGGCGTGTTAGAAATTAAAACTTTAATGCATCAAACAGAAAACACTTAAAAGCATCAACGGCAGACTCAACTAAGCAGAAGGGTAATATCTGGGATGGAGGACACGATTGAGAAAATAGTACATTCAAATATCAACAAGGAAAGAAAAGTATGTGACTATGACCACGACACCCAAAAACTTTGGAATGTAATCAAGACATTAAACCAAAGGACTCACAGGACAGAAGGAAGATCTGTGACTAAAAACCAAAATAGAAAGACAGAAGTGCTGGCACATCCCTATAATCCCAGGACTTATGATGCAGGGGTAGTAGGATCGCTGCAAGATGGAGACCAGCCTGGTCTACCTAGAGGGTCCCAGGCATGTCAGGACTACGTATTGAAACTTGGTTTCAAGATACAGAAATCTGTCTCTGTCTCTCTGTCTCTGTCTCTGACTCTCTCTCTCTCTCCCTCTCCCTCTCCCCCTCCCCCTCTCCCTCTCCCTCTCCCCTTTCCTTCCTTCCCTCCCCCCTCAGCCTCTCTCTCTTTCTCTTTCTCTCAAAGTAAACTAAAGTCACAGGAAAATCTCTATCCAGTGAAAATATCTGAAATGAAATAAACAAATGGATCAAGCACAAGAAGCATTTAGAATCCCAAAAAGATATGACCATAGAACAACTTCCTCATGAAACTATCATAGTAAAGATGTCAAAATTACAAACAGAATGGCTGGAATATGGGTGAGAGTGCTCGCCCTACAAGTATGAATACCTAAGTTCAAACTCTCAGTACCTATGTAAAAAAGCAAACAAGAAGCACCTAGGCTAGCTGCACATGCCCCAAAGCCCAGGATCGGGGCGGAGACAGGCAGATCCTGAGAGCTTGCTGGCCAGCCAGTCAAGCAGAAATGGTGAACTTCTGTTTCAGAGAGAGACCCTGACTCAAGGCAGTAAGGTAGACAATAGAGGAAGATGCCCTGACATATCACTCTGACTTCAACATGCCATCATAAAATAAAAATAATAAATAAAATATATAAAAAAGAAAAAGAGGTACGAAGTAAAGAAACAATATTAAAAATCATAAGAGAAAACGCCAACTCACCTACAAAGGCAAACACATTAGAATAACATTAGCTCTTTAATCAACAATCCTATGTCCCAGAAAACAGGAATTGATATATTTCAAGACCTATGAGTAAATAACTTTCTAGCAGACTGCTATATCCAGCAAAGTAACATTTTAAATTGATAGAGATTTAAAGCATATCAAGAAAGCACAAACTAAGACCACACAGCCAGCACTGTGGATGAAACCAAAGAACTATTAACAGAGAATGACAGTCTCAAATCATACAAGCAGAAGAATTTATGAAAGAATAAACTTCATGAGGGAACAGATGAACAAGGAAGAGTGAGTATTCATTCCTTCATGTCCAGCATAGTAAGTCAGAAAACCTCTACTATTAATAGGAGAGAAAGTTTAAACAATAATCTGACTGACAAAACAATGAATTAAATCCTATGAATTAGTATATCATAACCTTAAATGCAGATGGACTCTACTCACCAACAAAGATACACAAAGTAACTGATTATATTTTTAAAACTGGATCCAATTATCTGCTGGATACACATCCCACTAGCAAAGACATAGACTGAGAGATCAAGGACTGAAGTCAATTGGCAAGCAAATAAAAACTAAAAACCAGCTGGCAGAGCTCTCTTATCTGATAAAGTAAACCAGACCAAAGTTAGTCAGAAGAGACATGGCAACTATGTATTATGAAAGGAAACAATTCATCAAGAATATATGATAATTATAAATAGATACAACTTGAAAGTTAAGGCTTAAGATTTTGCAAAAAACCAAAAATTACTATTGGGCATAAAAGGTCTGATAGTCCTAACTGAATAATAGGGGGTGATTTCAAATGCCCGATCTCATCATTTCATGTTATCCAGGCTGAAAATCAACAAAGAACCTTCTAAGTTTAATTATACCACAGAACAAATTAATCTAACAGGCAATTCCATCCAACAGAAATGGAAAACAAATTCTTCTCAGGAAATCATAAAACATCCTCTAAATAGAGCACATTCTTGGTCACAAAGCAAGACAACAAACATAAAAGAATTGAAATGATTTCCTATAGCTTCTTGGATCACAGTGAAATAAAAAAAAAGATATAAATACAAAAAAAACCCTACACAACAAGTTGAAGACTAAGCAATTACAAAAGTATACATGGGAATTATGAAAATAATACTTACTAGCGCCTTTGGGATACAGCTAAGTTAGTTCTAATAGGAAAGCTTACAGTTATAACTTCCTATAAGTAAATAACAATATGGCACCAGGTTTTAAAAAACAAGACGTCAAATCCAAAAGCAGTAAACTGCAAGAAACAACAAAGATCATGGAAGAAATTAATGAAATGAGACTAAATGAACAATGAATAGATCTATTCAGACAAAAAGTTGATTCTTTGAAAATATAAACAAAATTTGGATGCTGGAGTGATGGATCAGCGGTTCAGTGCATTGACTGTTCTTTCAGAGGACCCAGGTTTGGTTCCCAGGACTTACATGGCAGTTCACAAGTACTTGTAACCTCAATCTGGTGTGTGTGGGCTCCTGCCTGCATGTAGTGCACATAAACTCATGCAGGCACACACACACACATACACATAAATTAAAGCAAACCAATAAATCTATGAAAAAAAGGAAAAAAAAATCTTATAAGCTCTTAGCCAAACTAACCAAAAAAAACAGAGAGGGAATTCAAATTAATAAAATGAGAGGTGAAGAAAAGATGATAGTGCTATCCAATGGAATGCAAATGATCATTGGGCAATACTTTGATAACTTATATTCCAAAAATAAGAATAGAAAATGAAATGGATAATTTCTAGACACATATGACTTCTCAAAATTCAATTAAGAAGATAGAAACATTTACTTATACAGACCCTTAACAATCAAGAATGAAATAGATCTGACACCCACTCCAATCTATGTATACACAGGTCCACACATGTACACATAAAATGACATTGTTTTTAAAAAGAAAATATAGAAATTTTAGTTTTTTGCCTAGAACATATGTTACATTCAAGTATGTCCTTTCTTTGTTCTGACAATATACCTACAAAATAGATCAGGAAAGCTAGTCGAGCATGGTGGTGTACACTTGTAAATCCAACAACTGTAGAGGAGGAGGCAGGAGGATCACACTGGAGGTCAGCCTGGGCTACACAGTGAGAGCATGCACAAGTCCCATGCAAACTCAGGCAGACAAAATCCCAGAATAGAACTGGGGAAATGAACATCAGACCCCAATCTTAGCTGAAGAAATATTGGCAGCTGATTACTGCTGGGTGATGAAGAGCTGATCTTCCTAAAACAAGAGACTCTAGATAGGCTGACTAGATCTCAGTGGATGGACTTGCACTGGGGAGCATCTGGGGACACTGACTTGACACAGTGGGCCTTAACACAGATGACAGAGTATATGGGTTCCAGGGGGGGATATGGGAGGGTGCCGGTGGGGAGGCAGTATAAGATGATTAAGATTGTTCAAGATATTCTGTATGAATTACACAAAAATTCAATAAAAATAAATTAGAAAAAAAAACAGGAAGAGAAGAAAGGAAACTCAGTACATACACTGAAAAAGGTTTGATTTAGGGTTCCCTTTCAGCTGGACTGAAGAGAGCACCCAAGCTTATGTTTGGTGACATCACCTAAAACACACTATAGTCAATTATATTACAATTCTCCTCACATTTAATTTAGAAGATTTAGAAATTGCTCTAAACTCACTGGAAATGCATTTATAAACTTGTGGTGGGTTATTTATGTGTATTCTAATCTTTTTTTCCCTCAGTTTAGCCAGTGGCTTTCTAAGCCATGCAACTAAAATCTAGAGGATATTTTGAGTCAGCAAGAATATACAATAAACCATACATCTATTTTTTTTTTAAAAAAAAAAGAATGAAGTAGTAATAAAAACTCTCCCGACAGAGAAAAGCACAGGGCCAGATGGGCCAGATGGACTCACTGGCAAATTCTGACACACGTAAGTGGATGAGCTAACACTAACACTAAACAGAGCATTCTACAAAACAGAAAGGGAAAGTACATTATCAAATTTATTCTAAGAAGTCAGAGCTAGCCGAACACCAAGTGGATAAGGTTACAACAGTGACAGAAAATTATAGACCAATTTCTTTGATGAAAACAGATACAAAAGTTCTCAGTAAAATACTTTGAAATAAATTTCAAAAACACAATAAGAAAATCATAGTTTCTCCCCCATTAGTGCTCATGAAAGCAGCCATAATTGAATGCAGTAAAATAAAAGAAAAAAGAAAAGACCTTGTGCTAGATAGTGTCAGTTGTCAACATGACACATCATGACGTTTTCAAGATAGGATGCAACTAGAGATTATGTCAAATAATATAAGTTATACTCTGAAAGAAAATGTGGTATATTTTCTCTCATATGTGGACTCTAAATTTAAATATGTGTGTGTGTGTATGAAAATGCCTCAATAATAATCATTATTTGGTGTAGCAACTTAAAAAACAAAGAAAAAATAGAAATTTAAAAAGATATCAAAATACAAAATTAACATAATTAATAGTTTTTACAGACACAAAAACTGGCCACAGAATGCACTCTTAAAGAGAATTCCATTCATAGTAGCAGCAAAGAAGTTTAAATCCTTAGGAATAAATGTCACAAAATTGTTTTAAAAAAGAAAAAAAAATTTAAGGACTTTTGAGAGACACAAAATTAGACTAGACCAAAACTTAAAAGCATTCTCTGTTCTTGCATGTGAAAAGTACATTATAAAGATACCACTACAATAAAAATAACAACATCATTATTTTCATGGAATAAGGCAAGTTGATGCTAAAGCCAAGCATACAGGAAAATCATGAATGTATACAAAAGACTACAAAGGTGAACTAGTCCTACCTAACATTAAGTGATACAATAAATTCTCCATAAAACAGTGTTACTTCCCCCAAGAACAGACATACAGACAGTAGACTAGAATAGATCCTGAAGTAGAGCTAAGTACATATGGAGATGATCAAGGCGGCACATTATATCAAAGCAAATGTGTGCTTTTAAAGAAATGTTGTTGGCACTAGGGAGCCATGTAGAAGAAAAAAGGTCAGAGCCATTCTTCACACCATAAAGAAAAATAAATTTTTAGTTTCATTTCATCTCACGCTCCTAGTTCTTTAGGCCTTTGTACTTAACTAGAAGGCAATGTAACTCTAGGAAGGTTAATTTTTTTTCACATTGATCAAGAAATCAAGTATAAAAGAAAACAACCCTTAACTCACAGTACTATTAGAGAAAAAAGTAGGTGAAGTCTTCCATAAATTAATTGTAGGGAAAGATTATCTAATGCTAACTTTAAAATCTATTGAAAATAAAAGAAATTACTTATGAATTTGGTTACATGTTTTTTTCTGTCTTTTTGAGACAGGGTCTCCCTCTAGCTCCAGCTGTCCTGGAACTCACTATGTAGACCAGGCTGGCCTTGTGCTCATAGAGATCCACCTGTCTCTGCCTCCCAAGTGCTGGGATTAAAGGCATGTGCCACCACGCCCAGCGGTTACACATATTTTTAATGTGCATGATATAATATAATTGAATAAGCATCAAATTAGAAAGAAACATTTGTAACTATGTTATTCTTAAAAGGCTAAATCCCTGATACACAGAGAACTTGTAACATTTGAGGGGAAAAAGACAAAGACTTCTGATAGAAAACCATAAAAGAGATATAGGTTCTGCGGTTGAACATCCCAGCGGTTACACATATTTTTAATGTGCATGATATAATATAATTGAATAAGCATCAAATTAGAAAGAAACATTTGTAACTATGTTATTCTTAAAAGGCTAAATCCCTGATACACAGAGAACTTGTAACATTTGAGGGGAAAAAGACAAAGACTTCTGATAGAAAACCATAAAAGAGATATAGGTTCTGCGGTTGAACATCAATGTCAGAGAGAGAGAGAGAGAGACACACACACACACACACACAGAGAGAGAGAGAGAGAGAGAGAGAGAGAGAGAGAGAGAGAGATTCAAAAATTGAAAACGGCACTAAGTCACTAAGTCACAACACATTAATTATGCAATGAAGAAAAGCAGATGAGTCCATTAATTGAACATGATGACAGACACTGGTACCTACCAACATCCCAATTGTATGGCTCCCTGGAATACAAGAAGCAACTCATGAATTTAAGGTCTAAATCTCTGAATGCCAGGTTCTCTGTTAACCTACAGCTGAGAGCATTTTTAATGCACACAGTCTGGGAATCAGATTAATCATTATTATTTCAGAAAACTTAAAAACATTAATAATTGTATGCATTGGATTGGGTCTTCAGAAGGGAAAAAGTCAACATGAAAACAAGAAAAACAAGAATGGGTGAGAAGGCAAGACAAACAGAAAACACAGCCTGTGTTTTGAAGAAACTAGATATTGTGCCACTTCCCTTATCATCTGTACACTTTGAATAGGAAGGAGAAAAAGTAATTCCTGAAGCACTGGACCTAAAAGATCTTGATGGCTCTAAGATTCTAGTCTGACAATGGAAAAATGAATGTGGAGATCAAATAAAGCCTAGCCATTTGTTTTAAAATTGTCTAAAACGTAGACCCAAAGACAAGGCCTGAGCGTGTGACAGAGGAAGGAAAGCAGATGGCAGGTGAACTTATGAGAGAAAACACAGAACTACCTGGATCTCTTTTCACATATAATAAAAGGCTATGCAGATAAAATTGTTTTATCTTTAATAATAGCCTGCTTTATTGTTGCAATTTAGGCAGTTACAGTCAGAGAAATGAGATTCGTTGCTTACCTTGTTAGAATCTTGGCCTCTCCTTTTATATTTTACTATTTAAGTTCTTAATTTAAATATGATAGGTGATGGTAAGATGTCTGGTGGTTGTTTAAAACTCACAGAAAGTGGTTAAAATGAGACTAAGCAGAAGGTGCTAGTCTATTACACTGATTGTATATTCTAGAAAATGCTAAGGTGTGTTGAAAGCTATTTGTTTCCTGCTACATAAAATATGAGAAATGAACAGAAGATAATGATATGAGAAGCATGATTTTCTTTGCTGTGTTCATACAGAGATTTTCATTTTAAATGAACAGGAACCAAGAAGAATCTACAAAAATGCACTACAACATACCCACACTTCAATCATCAGTTCACAAAGGCGGTTATATCCAATATGGAAACATGTCAGGGTTTTTCAAGAGACTTCCCATCATGCAAGAAAAGGTCAGGAAACCTGCCCATGCACCTCTGAGAACATGCTAGCATCATCCATGCTTGAAAACATAGAGTGAAGTTCGCAGGTACCCAAGTAACTGGTTTTTATTTCTAGAAAGCACTGCTCTAAAGCCATAGAAAGTCTGATAGGCCTGTTAATCTGTTCAGTCATCTTGGCAAAAATGGTTTGTTTTTCTCAGTAACTATGAAGACTTGAGTTTTCATTCCATTTCAAGTCTTTAATTCTTCAGTCCTTTTGACCCAACTAGATGGCAATAAGCTAAGGATTTTAGCTTCCTTTTTCTAGATCATGTCTTTTGCTCCTTCCATTTAGCTTCATGAAATTGTTGGCTATTTTTTTCCCTTTTTGCTATTCACATAATAAATATTTGATCTTGCAACTAGATAAGACTCCACTAGCCCAGAACACAGACATCCAGGAGGTTTGATTATACATAATGCAATTTATAGGGAATGAATAAGCAAAACTGAACATTAAAGAGGAAATTCTCTGCTATTTAGTGCCTTTGTATCTATTAATGATTTCAATATGAAATGGACCCTCAAAACTCATGTGTTGAATGTTTGGTCCCCAATGCAATGTTCAGGGAGGGAGATTTAGGGGATTATATCATATGGGCTCTTATGTAATCTACAGATAGATTCACTGTTTGATGACTCTATTGAGAGGTGGTCAAAACTCAGAAGTGAGGTCCTATTACAGGAAGCAGGCCACAGAGGGCAGACCTTAACAGTAACCCATCATCCCTACTCATTCATGGTCTGTGCTTTCCAGCTGCCACAAAAGAACAGCACTGCCCCTCTCTGTTGTGTTGTTTCACCGGCCCACAATTAAGCTTTGTAACCATGGACTGAAAGTTCTGAAACTGTGAGCCAAAACAAACCTTTCCTCCTTTAATTTGTGGTAACTTACATTTTGTCACAATAACAAAAAGCGACTAACATACCATGCTTATTTTAAAGGGATTTCTGAGTTATTTAATTCTGACCATTTCATTAGAAACAGAAAATATCAAATTCTGATTTTCTGAGGAAAAACCAACAATAGTTAATGTGGCAGGAATAGACATGCCCAGTTGTGAAAGGGGTAGAGACTGGTACAGATATGAATCCAAAGACCAGTAAGCCCATGATACAAAGAGTACCATTTGTTAGCCACATATGCAATAAAATCATAAAATGATAAAATTGAATTGGAAGAATTCTAGAAAACTAGCCGCATATTCCCATTGTAGAAATTGCTCCCACAAGACCCCTTCCACTGCATAAAAATAGCAAGGACTCGTTGTATTACAAGGAATATTCATAAAATGGTTTTGTTAAGATTTAGTTTCTAAGTCGTTTGCTGTTTCTCTGTATCTCCAACTTATTGATTCTGATTCATTCATCTTAGCATCTATAGAATAACTATCCTAGCTCATTGACAGTATTTCAATGATAAACTGTATCCACCTTCTAAAATCCATCTGGAGAAAGAAAGCCATGAATGAAAATAGAAATGCTTTACTTATTGTCTTTCCTTTGATCCCATTTTCTTTCTGCGTTCCCAGTCTCAGGATCACTTACCTGAATCACACCTCCCAAGAAGGAAACTGCTGCTGCAACGCCGATTCTTTGTAACTCAAAGTCAGATAAGCCCAACACACTTGAGTTACTCTGTGTGGTGAGGTTTCTGCTGCTTTGAGGGACTAGCCGTTCCACAGCATTGGCTGATATTAAAGATGTCAAAGCAAAAGTGCCTAAAAAGGGGAGTGATACAGGGAGTCTTCTGTTATTAGCTTTAAAAAGTTGTTGGATTCTACTATTAATACTAAAACTATATTGAAGCACCAACTAGAGCTGTTAGAAACATGCTGTATTCTAGTACTCTCTGTTTCTCTGCCTTTCAACCCACTCCATGAAAGAAAGATTTCCCTATGTACACAGCACTCTGACTGGCAATGATACCCACCTGCCTGCCATGCTTTCTGACCTATATGTTCTTCTGCCTCTCGGCAGCTGGCATACAGAATATCTAAGGTTCAGGATTGGTCTCTAGATTTATAGCCAGCCCCTCAAAATACTGACAATGTTACCTGAAGTACACTTCCTGGGTCCAAATTACCTTATCCACTAAATGATGGTAATAATATTCATACTTTAGGGTTTGAGGAAAATATAAAGCAGAAAAGTTTGAAAACCTCAGTGGTTAAATATAAACCTGTTGGCCCTTCCAATATACCAGAACAGTCTGAACTTATCTTTCAAGGAGTGCCTCAAATTCCATATTCACAAAGATCCATCCAGTTGCTCTTGACCAGGCTATATGCTTTCTACATGCTCTGATTTCATAACTGAGTATACCTTTATTATCATGAGGGTCCATAAAACAATTAAACCCTCCATGTCTGCCTATTATTGTTGGATAGTGCTCAATGGCTATGTCCTGGGAACTGTCAAAGCCTTGTATAGTAGCAGCATGTGTTTATTGTGCTCTCTTCTTTCTGACAAGAGTTCTACTGCCTTTCATCTTGGCATAGTTTGCTTGAGAATGGAGGAACACAGATGAGAGGTGCAGATTCCCACAGAAAAGGGCAGCAAACTCGGCTAACAGAAAAACACTGCAGCATTTTGTAAGCAACCCCCCTTCTCCAATTCATTAAAGACCTTACCTTGCCCCAAGTCATTTGTGAGGCTTTGGAAAAATGGCCTGTGCAAGATGAAGGTAACCTAGCACAGAACATGCAGCAGTGTAGGGTCAATAGAGCCTGGTTTCAATGGAAGCCTGGTGTACAATTTTCTTGCCTTTTAGAGAAGTTGGTAAGTATGATAGACATAGTAAAGTACATGTTGGGGTGAGGAGATTCCAATGAACTTGACCTTAAATCCCAGAAGGATTGTTACTTCAATCTCCTTATCTATAAATAATTTTCATTCTTTGTCCTATAAGATTGTTAAAAGGCTTAAATGGTATAACAAAATATAACATAGCACCTAATGACATGTAGTAAGCACCCTGTAAATGGTAATTATTCAAGCAATTCTTAGATTAAAGCAAGAATATTCTGCTATGTTTATTCTCTGAGAGTTGATGGTACACAAAGAAAATTGAAAATAGTTCTGTCAATAAATCAAAAGCTATCAATTGTTATGAAAATTGTACTCAGCATAAAGAGTTAAATTAAGAACAAATCTGAAAGCTAGAGACCAAGATTCTGGTATTCAAGATAGACAACATCAAGTAAAGAACATCTACCTCAGAACTTTGTGATAAGACATACATTAAAGCAAGATAGCTCTGCTGAGATCAAACCAGATGCCACTAAAGCAAAAGTTAAGCCATTAGGTCTTTAAACTTCCCAGAGCATAGAGCAAAATGCTTTATACAGAGGGCACCGAACAAATGACTATAGATTTTTAAAGAAATATATAGATAATTTTTATATTTAGGATTATCTTTCTTGCCATTTTGGTAGAAGATGGAAAGGAATTGATTAGGGAAGAAGGGGCCGTCTAAGAGGCTTTGTTGGGAGAAAAAAAAATGAACCTCAGCTAGCTATAAGAGCATTGCTGCTGGCAGGGATGCAACTTTGGTACTCACCAGCCAGTGCAGCACAAAGAGGTGGGCTTCAGTGAAAGTGTGAAGATGTGGGATACAGTCACGGAGGTGGGCTGCAGTGAATGGATGGGAACATGTGGATATTTTACCTTCCTATAACCTCAACATTGACTTTATCTCTTCCCTACAATCCCCCCATTTTTCCCCTTATTTCCTCAACTTTTTATTATGGTTAAGATTTATGCCTACCAGTTAAAACACTAAATAACACAAACCTATCAAGTCATTTAATACTACCATGGGTCTAACAGGAAGTGAATACTAGTCCCCGGTTTTTGAACAGGCCCAAGTTCGAATCCCAGTTATGGTGAATATTAACTCCTCTTAGCTTTAAAATGATAAAATGTCTAGTAACAAAATTTGCCCAGAGAATAAATGAAATTTCATAAATAAAAAACATTTCTCACAAGCCCTACCATTTTGAAGGCTTTTAGCAAATATTTATTTTCTTTTTTAAATATTTTATCATTTTTATTTTATGTGTATGCATGTATTGCCTGCACGTAGGTAACTGCACCCGTGTCATGCAATGCCCGCGGAAGACAGAAGAGACCATCGGACCCCCTGAAATTGGAGATACAGCTGAGCTGTAAGCCCCGCCCCCGCAATCCTTGGAATCGTTTTATTTTCTCCCACCCAATACTTACACCCCACTAATGATTGAATACTGGGCCTTGAACTTACCAAATGCTGTTCCTCTGAGCTATAGCCCTGGCCCTTAGTTTGGGAGGGGGGTGTCTTTGCTTGTGAGTGAGTGTGTGTGTGTGTGTGTGTGTGTGTGTGTGTGTGTGTGTGTTTTAACTTCCCAAACTGATTTTTATCCCTAAAAGTTCAATTAGGTGATTTACATTTTCTTCAGGGCACAGCAAATGTACACTGAGGTTGCAGAAGAGTAATACAAAAATGATGGAAAACCTCCTGTGCCTGAGAATGGGAAAGGTCCAACATCAAGGCCTGGGTGCCCAGGACCATGTGTGGAGTCAAGGCCATAGCTGGCCATCAAGGGAGTAGAAAAATCCATTCTTGAGAATGAGTTCTCCCAAGACTAGAATCTGCAAATGACAGAAACCTCCACTGTCCCTAGTATAAGCCAAACACTGAGGCAAAGCCACTGTCATGCACAACCTGGGACCTCAGTGGAGGGGGTTGGGGAAATAGTCATCCAGAGAAGGCTGTGGTCCCTTCCCATGCGCTGAAACTGTGGTCTCCTCCTGTGAGGTAGGGCAGTGATGCCCTCCTACGAGTTGGAGCTATAGTCTCTCCAATGAGCCAGAGCAGTGGTCCCCCTTCTGTTAATCTGGAACTGTGGCTCCCTCCTTTGAGCTGAGGGTGTGGTTCCCTCCCATGGGTCAGAATTGTGGTTTCCTCCTGTGAGTGGGAGCTGTGGTCCCCTCCTGAATTACTCTTTTAAGAGATGTATAAACTTAATGTAGCTGCACTTGCCTACACTAAGTCTGCAAAAGAATGAACCTGTCAACAGCCGACAGTGGGTGGTAGAGGGGTTCAAGCTGCCTTGCTCCCTTCCTAGTGAACTAGTAGCCATGATAGACCATGGGAACTGGAGGTTCATCAGTGTCATGAGTAACCACTGGTGAGTCCACCAGCCTTCAAAGGAGAGTTTCAAACCCACACAGGTTGCCCTGGCTAAACCCATGGGTGTCAAAACAAAAAAATATGAATATGTAAAAGGGACTTGGGGAGAGGGGTTGATAAGAGGGAAAAAATGGAGATGGGGGCAAGACTAGTCAGAATGCAATGTGTACTTCTATGAAAACATCAACGAACAAATTTAATTTAAAAAATTATCCAAGCATAATTTCTTAAGGTGCTGAGTAATTTGGTATTGCATTCTGAACATGGAGGCAAAAATGCCAGATAAGGTGATTTTTCTTGAAAAAGGTAACATTCCACTTAATAAATTGGATATGGGAACACCCCTCATTGCACTAAAATGTGATCAAATAGAAGAAAAATATACTTTATATGTTAAGAATTTAAGGGAAGCTTTTATATTTGTACCTATATTTAAGAGTATAGGAGAGTTTTTTAAAAATCACTTCTGAAACTTCCTGACATGTATATTGTACCATGAGGGGAAAGAATCAACTATTTGCTACCAGTGCTAAGAATTCTAATATTATCTTTTCTCTAAATGTTTTATTTAGTTTTTTTCTTTATGTGTATTAGTGTATTGCTGTTTGTATGTAAGTGCCATTTCATGCAATGTTTGTGAAGGTCAGAAGACAACACTGGATCCTCAGGAGCTGGAGTAATGGATGGTTGTTAGATGCCGCGTGGGTACTGGGACTTGATCCCAGGCCTTCCGCAAGAGTAATCAGTGCTCTTAACTACTGAGCCATCTCTCCTGTCCCCTAATAGTATCATTAAAATGAAATAAGAATGTCTATTTGGCCCTGAGAAGTATGAATTTACAAATAAAATGCCATCTACATTTATTATGCAATAGAGTGACAGCCGGTAAACTGTATTTTGACATATCTATTTGAAATGTCTGCCTAATAGTCTCAAGCTCTAAATAATTTGTTAAATAACTTTTTAGATAGAGAGTTTTATATAGATGGCTATTTTTGAAACTATGTAGCCAGTAAAATGTCTACAGTAACTACCTAGGAAATAAAATGGCTTGTGTACGTATACATTTTGGTATTATCAAATTATGTGCTTTTTTTACTTTATTTGTTTTTATTATTTATTTATTCATTTATTTTTGAGGCAGGTTCTGGCTCTGTAGTCTAGGCTAACCTAGAACTCACTACGTAGCTCAGGGTGGCCTTGATACTGTGGCAGTCTTCTTGCCCCAGCTCCCAAGTACCGGGATTATACAGGAGAGCCACCATTGATTTCAGGGTGTAATTATGGTCTAGTGAGAAAATTTACCTTATCTTTCTCTTTTCTCTTATGTCAAATGGAAGAAAAGTTTGGAAAGTCATTTTGCCATTGTCTTAAAATTTTCAAACTGTGTGGTGGTACACAGCTATAAGTCCAACACTCCAGCAGTGGAAGCAGGAGGGTTATTAATGAAACTGTTCCATAAAGGAATAAATAAATGTTGAAGAAAAAGACTTTCTAATACATTATGTGCTTTTCTTCTTTTGTATCTATGCAAGAGAAAAGATTATTCTAAAACATTCACTTCATTGTCAAGAGGAAAACAAATAGCTTGGGCTTCAGACTTGGCCACATCCAAGTTGTAAATTATGCACCTATAACTTTAAGCTGCATTCTCACAAGAAACTGGATTTTTTTTTCTCTTTTGTCTTGGAAATGTATAAATAATGTCTGTTTTAAAAGGCTATTTTAGGACAAAGAAACATGTAAAGTTCTTAACAAAGCTCCAACTGAATAGTATGCACTGAACCACATAAATGTATAGATGCATGTGCACATACATAACATAAATATTACAAATATTTAATGCCATGTTTATTTTGTATACAGGCATATATCTCTTAATAATAGTGATACATTTTGGCTCCAGTGGATGGAACCATACTGAAGGCATGTGGGAACAAAAGTTTGACTCTACATGCCGGAAGCAGATGGCAGAGGGGATATAAATCCAATCAAAATCCACTATAGGAAATTCACAAAAATTGAATAAGTACATATATTAAAAAATAGAAATACATTTTAAGAAACTCCTTGTGGGCAATCTCACTGCTCCCTAGTACACTTACCCAAACTAAGATAGTTAAGATGTCATAAGGCAATAAAACCTATGGAACCACAGTCTTGCATGCCATTTTTTGTTGATTGAAATGTATCACTATGTCAGATTCTGTGTGTGTGTGTGTGTGTGTATGTGTGTGTATGTCTGTTTGTGTGTGTATGTGTAAGTGTTTGTGTCTATGTAAAACCTCTAATGAATATGCCAGTTCTAATTCAGCATATCTAAGGTGAAAGCCATCATCTTTGCATTTCTTTTTTAATATTTTATGTATTGATTTTATGTGTGTTGCCTGCACGTATGTGAGTGCACCTGTGTTGTGCAATGCCCACGGAGGTCAGAAAAGAGCATCAGATTCCCTGGAACTGGAGTTATGGACAGTTTTGAGCCACCATGTGGGTGCTGGGACTCAAACCCAGGTCCTCTGAAAGGGTAGTCAGTGTTCTTAACCACTGAGCCATCTCCCCAGCCCCATCTTTACATTTCTAACAAGTTCCTTCAGAGTGCCAGGTCACAGAACACATACTAGGTAGCAATGCTGTAAATGATTGCTAACTGTTGACTCTTTCCTCCTAACAAAGGTTAATGATTAAAAAAAAAACAAGTTTACACAAACACAAAAATATTTTATGAGAAAATGTATGTATCAACATGTTATGCAAAAATATAGCCTCCCAAATATTTCTACATACAGTCCCTAGCATCTGTAAATATGTTATGCTCCATTGAAATAGATAAACAATAAAAGAGATGAAATAAATTTCACTAGTCAACTGACCCTAAAAAAAGATTAGCCTGGATTATCAAAGTATATCTAGTAAAATCAAAGATCTTCTAAATATTGAAGATGCAGTCAAAAGAGCAGAGAAGAACAGAGTCAGAGGGAGGCCTGAAGATTCTACTAGCTGACCTTGAAGATTACTGAAAGGCCAGGAGCCCAAGAATAACTTCCTCTCATTTCAAGCCACTTACCTCATGGTAATCTGTTACAGCAATAATAGAAAAGTAATTCAATAATAACACGAACTAATCACAGAAGACAGATTGCAAATGTTATTACTTACAGGCTGAGATCTTACATGTACAAAATGAATAACAGTACCTCTGAAGAGAAAGTATTGAAAATTATTTTGTTATTAATTGGATATTAAGATTAAGGTATTACTTTTATATTAATAATAGCAAACCTAATTAAGTGTCATGGTATTTTAAGTCAGATGCTAAGTTAAACACTGCACACTAGTTATGTAGCTCTCACTGTAATTATATGAAATGGGGGATCATCTTGTTATAAAAAATGTAACAAATACAGTTTTTAAACTTTTCCCAGGGTCATGCCAGTAGTAAACAACAAATGAGACACGCCCTCAGGTGCAACTCACACCAAAATCCAGCCTGCTCTATCATGAGAATAATTATGACTGAACACATTTTATTTTTTGTTTCTTTAAAGTTGCAGAGCTAGGTAAGATATGCCAGTTAAAGGGTACTATGGAATCTAGCCTAGGGGAAATCTAGAACATTTAGTAAAAGAATTAAATCCATGCAAAATACCTTTTAATATTTGAACAACTTAATTTTACAATTTTGTTTTCATTCAAATGTCTACTTTCTCTTATTTCATTGTAAGTGTAGAACATTCTTCTATTTTTTCTTGGTTTATTTTTATTAACTTAAAAATGCAAAGAATCCACAGCAATAATCTTGACTAAACGGTAAAACACCAATAAGTGATAGAGTATACCGACTATCTGAAAAACAAAACTACCTCACCTAAAATGATGATGTTAGAACAAATTTGAAAATGTAACCAGTAGCTAATGATCACTGAGCCTCTTTCATTAGCTATATGAGAAACTTAAGCATAAACAAAAATTATTACCTGTAGCAACATGACGTCCCATTCCAAACACGGCATAAACGATGGCAGGAAACAAAGATCCATATAAACCAAAAACCGGATGTACTGATGAAAGAACAGCAAAGGACAACCCTGCAGAGAAGTTCAGAGCCATTAGGACCATCTTACAGCCCCAAGACATAACCAGTTACACAACAGAACAGATACTGATTCACCTAAAGCTGCAATAAATGTTTAAATGTCTACGTTTTTAACCAAACAAGTTCCTACCATTATTGTTCTAAACGAGAGAAAAGTTGGTCATTAGTTCATATGTATATTTCAGTTCCCAACACCACTGTGTTTTCCTCTTAAAATTCAGTGATGTCGGCATGAAAATACTGCCTTGGAGCATCTTGTTGGTAAAAGATAGGTGTGATAACATAACCAAACTCCTCTAGGCACACTTGAATTTTAGAATCATTTTATACACACCGTTTTATTTGTACACTAACGTCTATGATGCAGTCAGGAACAATAGCTTTACCACCAAAAAGCCTGACAGGAATGGGGTCTGGGCCTGCATATCGGATGCCATTTGGCTGCAATTTGCACTATCCACCGCAGACAGTAAGTGTAAGCACCAAGCTGGAGCAGTCAGAGCTTCTCCTGCCCTGTGAATAGCTTCTTAGTTATATAACTAACTACAATGAAACTCATCTCTCTTTAGTATAATGAAAATAAAATACATAACAAAGTTAGTTTAAGAAGTTAGTTTCTGGGTTGGAGACATATATCAGCAGATAAGAAGCTCCTGCTGCCCTTGCAGAGGGTCTAAGTTGGATTCAAAGTATCCATGTGGGTGGCTTACAATTGCTTGTAACTCCAGCTCCAGGGGATCCAACACCCTCTTCTGGCTTCTGTATGCACCCTCAGACACATGCGCACATACATATTATTAAAAAATAAAAGGCCAGGTGTGGTTGTGCACGCCTTTAGTCTCAGCACTCAAGAGGCAGAGGTAAGTGGATACCTGTGAGATCAAGGCAAGCCTGGTCTCCATAGCAAGTTCCAGGCCAACTGGGGCTACAGAGAAACTCTGTCTCAAAAAGACAAAATAGAATAGAATAGAATAGAATAGAATAGAATAGAATAGAATAGAATAGAATAGAATAGAATAGAATAGAATAGAATAGAATAGAATAAAATAATAAATCTTTCTCAGAAAGTTTAGTTTTTCTAGATCTCACATTCATGTCAATTTAAGAAGAGAACAATCAGGCTAGAGAGATGTCATAGCTGTTAAACATACAGGCTCACAACAACAACAAAAAAGTAGGGTCTTTTTTTTTTTTGCTTGTTTGGGTTTTGTTTGTGTTTTACTTTGGTTTTTTTTTTTGTTTGTTTGTTTGTTTGTTAAAATGGGTCACACCATTTAACCCAGGCTATGTTTGAACTCAGGAAATCATTCTGCTTCAGCCTACTTAGTGCTGGGGTAAATTGCATGAGCAACCATGTACCACTTATATTTAATCCAATGTTTTTAGAAAGATCATTGGCTCTATAAACATGAAATGTCATTCTTGTTGAGTCTTTAAGAATAATCTTGAAGGTCAGAACTGATGTACACATCTGTTTATCCTGTGAGATACTGATATGGAGCTTACACTAGAAGCAAATGAGAGTGTATGCTTGCTAATATGGTAGTGGGCAGTGACCAGCATAAAGCAGGAATGAGCTCATTCAATTGTATAGCACTTCAGAGCTTTACCCATCTACAAATAAGAACTATAAGGCCCCAAGAACACCCTACTCACATACATACCTTAACAGAGGAGAGAGCCAGATAAAATTTCCTTTTTCTGACTCATTTGTTATTATGGCTAATATATTGACTAGATAGATATTTTCACATACACACATATGCAAACTAAAATATGTATGTTAAATCCTCCCACATAGAGAACTAGGCTTGTAAATTAGCAGCACCATCTGACCTTTTACTATATTTAATAAAACAGTATTTACCACTAATATGAACAGAATTGCAACTCTATAATGCTATTACTTAGAAGATATTGCTATTAATGTTGACAAATACTATTTTTATTTTCAGTCTTTGATAAGAATAATTAAAATACAAATAAAAGTATTAAGGAATGAAGAGCTGGCGAGTTGGCTTAGCAGTTACGAGCACCTGCTGATCTTCCAGAGGACCTGGGTTCAGTTCCCAGCACCTACATGGTACGGCTCACAACAATCCAAAACTCCAGTTCCAAGGGATCTCATGTGCTCGTCTAGTCTCCTTGGGCATCACATGCATATGTGCACCTACACAGATGCAGACAAAACACTTATAACATATAAAATAAAAATAAATAATTCTTAATTGTCAAGGAATTAAAACAAAATGATTGTACCAAAGAATCTCAAAAAGTGATAGGGAAAGAAAAAAGAATATATAGATGATAAGATATATTAAAAATGGATAAGTAGATGATAGATAGATGATAGATAAATAAACAAAAATAAATAAATAAATAAATAAATAATAGATTGATAGATGATAGATGATAGCTAGATAGATGATAGATAAATGGTAGGCAGGTAGCTAGACAGATGATAGGTAGGTATGTACGCAGGTAGCTAACTAATAGACAAATAGATTTGATAAGTACAGAGATGATATGTAGATAGATGATAGGTAGATAGATGATAGATAGATAGATAGATAGATAGATAGATAGATAGATAGATAGATAGACAGATATAGATAGACAGGCAGACAGATTGACGGATGGTGTGTGTGTGTGTGTGTGTGTGTGTGTTAATCTCTGAGATAAAACATTCCATTTCAATGGGGAGATCTTTAAGGCTCAGGATCCTCTAAAGTAAGGTGAAACACTTGATTCTTCAGGGAAGCTTACTAAAACTCAAGTTGTAAAAAACTCAGAAGCTTCAGGAAGTCCCTGGAGCTGACCAAACCTATCTTCAGTAAGGACTGATGAACGATACTCTCAGACAAACTGAACTGCCTAGGAAAGACACTCTAATCTGTTGAGTTTCCTGTTAGTTGTGCAGTGCACCCTAAAGTTTCATCTGTTGTGAGCCATTACCCAGTGGGCTTCTGGCAATGCAGCTGTCTTTGTGTTATTTTCCTCCTAAAAGTAATTCCTCACTGATACTCCTGTAAGTAACCCCAATAAAATTCCCTGGTTCACCAAATTAGACTTTGATAGTATCCTTATTTTGGTTTGTCCTTGGTTCCCTATCTGGGGCAAGTAGACATTTGTTTACATCTCCCCAGGAAGTGTCAAACAACAGATAGCTAGTTAGGAGAGAACTCAAAAATCCGGATGTTCAGATGGCTGCTTATTTTTAAATTTCAAATACTACCCAATGGCAGTGTAAAATCATATAAGGTCAATGCACCCACAAAAGAACGGTTTCTAGAAATCCTTGAAAGATGTAATACACTTTGCAGGTATAGTAACAATCAATTATAACCATGGATAAAAGACTCCAAGTACTATATCCTAACATCAAAATATCAGTATGTCTCAAGCCGATGGAAAACTATTGGTCTTTTGAGAAGACTTTAATGTTGAAATGAAATGCTCTCTGTTGCCTGCCTGGTTAAGCAGTGAGGCTGAGACCACTTTTCATACAGAAACATGTTCAGGACACAGCGCTCTGCAGGTAGCTTTAGTTCCTGGGATAGAGATTTATTTAGGATGCTCACATGAGATAGCATCGAGGGATGAAAAATAGTAGGAACTTCAGGTACCACAGGGAAGTATTAAAATGTATCTGTGATTCAGGATAGCAGTTCAGGACCTCCTCTCCCTCCAGCTTCCTCTGTGTTGCAGTTCAATAAGTTGATTAGGAAAAATATCCAGGCCATGAGGTAGCATCTTTAGTCAACACACATGCCACCATTATAGGCATGGACTGCATTCTCTTTGGTGCCCCATGAGACAAAACTAACCAGAGAAAAGGATTTCCCTCTCACTGAGACCTAGAGCAAAACTTAGAACGTATCCATTGCTGGAGGAGAGAAAAAGAGGATGTGAGTCACAGAGGCAGGAGTTTCCTGGGAGCATGGCTGTCTCATTGACTTTCTGTGGGCTGGAAATATCTGCTCATAAATCCTATAGGCAGAACTGGACAGGAAATTCAACAGTACGCAGAGCTCCCTCGGGATGCTGGAAAGGAATCTGATACCTCTACTGCCTGGTCTGTGACAGCATAGAACTGCTGTTCCTTTCATGTTTCTTGATCATTCCTGCTTGATATATTAGCAGACACCCAAAGTCTGACTAGAAGTAAATTTAGGGATCTCAAAGAGACCAAAGGGAGGAAAGTCAAAAATCACGACTAAGAGCTGGCTGTACCTGAAGGAAAATGACAGTCTCAGAAATGGGAGAAAAAGAAAGAAGGTAATGAAGATACACACCTTTTTTCTCAATCTATAACTTCAAAATTTTTATTATATTTTATCTATTTAAATTGGGACTGGCACATGCCATAGCACACATATAGAGGCTAGCAGACAAATGCTGGGAGTCAGCTTTCTCCTTCCATGTGAGTCTCTGGTACTGAACCCAAGTCATCAGGTTTGAAAGCAAGCACCTTCACCTACTTTTAAGCTATATAATGAGAACTTTCAAAGAGATGTGTTAGAAAAGAATAACAAAACTTCTAATATTAAAAATATGTACAAAGCTTTAGAAAATGTATGTTTTATATCCTAGAAGCAAATTATTGTTAATATTGTGTCTAGAGAGATGTAACTAGCTGAACATAGGTCACTCCTTGTCCTTTATTTCAGATAATGTTGATTTACAGGAAATAGTGGCCAGAGAAGTTAAGAAGTATCATCATATACATGTATGCCTTAATATAGTGACAAGGGCACTAGGTCACTGTCCTATGGCAAAGAATACATACCTTATACTATGTGTTAAAATTAACTTTGGGATGAATGAACATGGAGATCCCTAAATATTACTATGGAGATGGTTAAGATACATTTTGGTACAATTATCCTACAAAATATTTCACAATTATTTTTTGGTTGACTTTGAACAAATTCCATTAATCTGGAGGCATATCTGTGATATGTTATGACATGTGAAAACAAGTTTCAGGATTACAAGATTTACATGACATTTTTACATAACTTCAAAAATGAGACTGCTCATGTTTTTATATATCTGTGAGGTGAGATTTTTTTTCCATCTTATATTACAAGTTAATAAACCACACAGTTTAAATATTTTTGATGAAGACTTTGTAAAATGATCTAAACATTATCCTGAATTTTATTAGGAGCCATGTGCCGCCTGCCCCCTTTCTCATCCCGGATCTTACAGGGGATGTTTGACTTCTCAGAGATTACTATAAAAATTATATGGAAGATATTCAAGTCTGGTAGACAGAAAAGTAAGGAAATTACCTCATATATCTAGGTGATGGAGAAAGGGAAAGCTTTTCATATATAAGAAATTGTTGCAAACATGTTTAGAAAATGAATCAGGGGCTGGAGAGATGGCTCAGCGGTTAGGAGCACTGACTGTTCTTGCAGAGGACCCAAGTTCGATTCCCAGCACCCACATGGTGGCTACAAACCGTCCTTAACTCCAGTTCCAGGGTAATCCAAAACCCTCCTCTGAGCTCTGCAGCATCACACAACATGGGTGCACTCACATACATGCAGGCAATACACTAGTACACATAAAAAATAAAAATAATAAATAAAATATTTTTTAAAATGAATCAACTCCATGGTTTGTGGTCTGCACAGAACACTTTCCTCCCAGCATATGGCACATGGCCAAAGGCCTTGGGATGAATGTGATAAGCCCAGGCCAGGACCACAAAGAGCAGCACAATTCCTGGCTGCCACCTGAGGAGACTGATGGTGAGCAGAGGGCAGACGGCCTGGTGAGCACCAAACTGTGAGGAGTGAGGAACTGCCAGATGTGGAGAAAAAGGAAACAGACAAAAGGGCTCGGAGGAGGCTTGCAGCACAAGTGTGTGGCAATCCCATGCAATGGAGCTCCTGAAGAAGATCAGAACTGTCATCTGAATGTGGCAATAGAAAGGCTGTAGGTGAACAGACGAAGAACAGTCTGGGCACATAGGACATGGGAACCCAGTAGGAACAGGAGGAGGAGGCCCATTCGAATGGAAATTGAACAGGCAAGAATCATGAACTGACCTTTGAAAATTGTTTGTAGAGAAGCAGGAAAGATTTAGTGTCAAAGAGGTCATAGGTTCAACAAAAACTCAGCTTATTTCTTTTTATTAGTTTTAAGCTAAAATAACCTTGATGTGGAGGGCAGACCAAGTTTTGTGAGTCCTAATTTTAAATTATTTGAGAGGCTTACTAGAAAGATAAAAATTGCAAGAAGAAATTTGTAGTCTTAAATCTGAGGCTTGAACCTGTAAAACTACTATCAGAAAACACAGCAGAAGAGTTCTGTGACAATGGTCTAGACAATTAAATTTTTATATATGATACCAAAAATATCGATAAGAAGATAAATCAGACAAAAGAGATTGTCAAACTTCTGCATAGCGAAGGAAATAGAGAGGCAACCCGTGGAAGAGAGAAAATATTTGCAAGCAATGCATCTGATCAAGACTTAATATCCAAAATGAATAAAGGACTCAACTCAACATCAAGAAAACAGCACTTAGACTGGAGACATGGGTCAGTAGATAAGAGTACTTGCTGTGTAATCATGATGATCTGAGTTCATATCCCCAGAATTCATGTAAAAAGCAAAGCATGATCATACATGCCTGTCACCCTACCACTAGGGTTTATAGGCATGGAAATAGAGGGTCTCTGGGGCTTGCTGACTCCAGGTTCAGTGACAGACTCTGTCTCAAGGAAATAAGGTGGACAGTGATAGAGCACGACATCTGATGTATTCCTCTGGCCTCTGTGTGCACCCCCCCACATATGTACATACATCACACACACACACACACACACACACACACACACACACACACGCACACACACACAAATCCAAAGAAAACAACTTAATTAAGAATGAACAATGGGGCTGGAGTTTTGGCTCAGCAAGTAAGACAATGTACTGCCCTTGCAGGGGACCAGAGTTCAGATCCCAGCACTCACATAAGGCAGCTAACAACCATCTGTAATTCAAGTTCCAGGGAATCTGATGCCCTCTGGCCTCAGCAGGCACCTGTATGTGGTAGTGTATATAAACTCATGCAGACACACATACACATACATAAATTAAAAATTAATGAATAAATCATAAAAATAAAATGAACAAAGGACTTGAAATTTTAACAGAAGGCATATCTATTAGCTATTTCTTCAGTTTCAGATATTAATTAACCAGTGTCTTGTCAACGTTCTTCCATGAATTTCATGTGAGTTTTATTTTCTCTCTGTTAATGTATGTGATGGCAAATTCCTTAACCAAATCCCAAAGAAACTGCAATCATTACAGTAACACTGAACCTAAAAATTTTACCAAAGGAACACTGATTGGAAAGAAATGGTGTTCTAACTCCATTGCCTTTACAATACCTTACTTTAAAAAATCTGACAGAGAGGTCGATTAACACTGAGGGCCACAGCTGGCCAAAGAGTACAGAATAAGCATGCAGGGTGCATGCCTCTGGATAGGACTCTTATGTTAAACCTTACCCACTCAGGGTTCAGGGACCAAGGACCAGCGCAGAGATGGGGAGGAAAGATTTTAAGAGCACTGTTGGGAGGGGATCAGGATACAGGACTATAAGGAAACAGTTTTCCAGGCTTCTGGGGACTTGTTCATATGAAGTTACAGCAATGGTGACAGCATGCACAAGATCCATGCAAACTCAATCAGACAAAAAGCCAGCAGAGAACTGGGGAAACAGGCTGGAAGCCCTCAATGTAGCCAAGGAATTATTGGCAGCTAACCACTTCTGGGTAAAGAGGGTCGGTCTTCTTTAAGGGAGTGATGCTAGATAGGTTAAACAGGCTCCAGTGAAAAATCTCACACCAAGGGACACCTGGGGACACAAACTGATTCGATAGGCCTTACCATATATGACAGAATGCATAAAATCTGGGGGATAAGCTATGGGAGTTGCAGGTAAGTGGGGAGGTCTAAACATGATTAAGATGTATGAAATGCACAAAAATTAAATAAAAATATATGTTGAAAAAATCTGACAAAGATACTTGAACATGAGAAAATGGCTTTGGAAAAGGAACATGCATGTGGAGACGGTACAGTAGAAATGATAAGCATGGAAAGACAAGTACAATGTGGTCTATGCATTTCATCACCAAGGGCAGTAGAGGAATGATTAGCCTCAGTTGGAAAGAGCCTGTCAAGAGATAATTCAAAATGTGAGCGAGTCAGATTATAAGAAAGAAAATGTTTTCTTTTTATCTTTAGTAGTGTAGAGTTTATTCTTTTTTCTTTAAAGGCATTCCTGAGGTACCTTGGTTAAAAATAAATAAATAAATAAATAAAAACATGAACATACCACCCGATTCAAGCCATGTAGGAAAACCTTGAAATGTTAGAAACCATGGTATTGACAGAGGGCTTTAAACAGAGAACTGGCAAAAGAATTGCTTTGGCTTCAGCAAAGTTTAACCCAAGTAGAAAGAGGAAAGGTCACGTGTGAGTCTGGACAACAGTTCTAACACAGCTTCTAATATCAGAAAGTGCAGTTTTTGCGGAGAGGGGCAAAATGGTCAGCTAAAGACCATATGCAAGTTCAGACAGAAGAAGTAAACTCGGCACCAGGGGCTGGCTTAAGGGGGATTTTGATGAACATCTGCCACTGCTACTCTTAGTGTCCTCTGGAGCTTTGGATATGGAATCCAAGATTTTTCAGTAAATAAGGTGCATTGCACTATAATAATGATTGATTATTGCTGTAAATTTCAAAATGTTGTATGACTCCAAGTTATTAATACTAAAATACAAAGGCAAGTTAGTAGAGAAATTGTTTTCCCAAATGCCTTTGAATCTTGATGAATTCCTGTTTGAAAATCACTAATAGAAATCACTGAACTTCCTCCTTGACACTTCTACCTTGTGTTTCTGTAAACATGTTTGTGTGTGTACATACATGTTTGCATATGTCTACACATGTTCATGTGTATGCAGAGGCCAGAGACTGATGTCAAGTGTACTCCCAAATTGTCTTCTGCTTCATTTTTCGGACAGGGTCTCTCACTGAGATGACTGATTCCACCAGACTAGCTGGCCAGGAAGCCCCAGGGATCTGCCTGTCTCTGTCCCCATGGTGCTGGGATTACAAGAATGCACTACTGCACCCATCTTTTTATATGAGTGTGGGAATCCAAGCTCAGATTCTCATGATTGCACAGGAAACACTTTAACTGACTGAACCATATCCCTAGCTCTGACACTTCTGCCTTTCAGTATTTCTAAAAGATGGAATGCAACAATATCACATCCATCACTGAGTAACAACTATATTCAAAATTGCAATGTAGTGGGGAAAAGTATTCCCTCAGCTTCATAGAAAGAATTCTATAATATACATCAGAATGCACACATGAACTGACACTGCTTTTCAGAGTGGGATGGGTTACCGTTTCTCTTAGAAATAGATTATATATAGTCATCTTGCTGTGAGAGGGTTAATTTACTAAAGATAATCTAGCTATTCCAGGGTAGATTAGGTAGCTGATGGGCTTCAGGTGGGTAAGTAGGTGATGCCAAACACCAAAGCCCTTATAAAAATGAGAAAATACCAACCAGGCAAAAAGGTTCACAGTGCCAGTCTCTTGTTCTGAACAAGACTGAGCAGCAGCCGCCTGCTTAGACCAGGGCATGAAACTGCAGCCTGGATTGGCATTTATTTCCCACACAAAATGTCCAAGAGAAAGCAACACAGACACCTGTGTCATCTGAAAGCAATAGGATGCTTCATTCTCACATAGTGCCAGTGAGTCTATAGCAATGTCTCAAATAGTTCATATGCGATGAACTAAGTGAAAATGATCAAAGACCCTTATAGCATGGAAAGATATTAAGATGCTCTTTTACTAGCCATGGACATAGTGCTGGCCTGCATCTGCAAAGACCCTAACTGAGTGATGCAAAAAGCCTCAAATGCTTGTTAGGCTGTTTGGCATCTTGGTCAATTCCCCTTTGGATTTGTTTATGATTGTTTTCTAAGTGGATTGTGAGGGGGGAAAATGAATGAAAGGAAGGAAGGGAGAGAGAGAGAGAGGGAGGGAGGGAGGGAGGGAGGGAGGAAGGAAGGAATACACATCCATGTGTAGATTCCCTGCAGATATTAACGGGTATCCATCTAGCAACTAATTGCAGTAGCGACACGTAAGTTTGGTGTGCCCATCTATGGCACGTAGGCAGAGAAGAAAGTATCTGTAACAATTTTGTGAGGTCCCAAACGTCTCTAACTTTGGAAGATTTCTTTCAAAGTTCATGTTTTACATCAACTTACCTTCAAGAAACAGAACGAAACCATGCAGGTAGGAAAACATCAGCCTAGAATTAAGAACCTATTATTATGTGCCAGGCACTTGAGAAATACCAATTAAAAAGTCAGATTAAAAATAGTATCTTTGCTTTGTGGAGTTTCTGTTTATAATCTCCATCTATTATGTTCTCATAGGGGATGGATGATAATATTAATAGTGTTATAATAACAGCACCTACTAACCACCCCACTTAGGCCCTGCCCTGAGTATATACTCTCCGATATATTCTTTAAAACAACTCTATAGACTAGTTATTATCATCTCTGTTTTACATATTAGAAGAGTATCTTTGAAAAAAATGAAGATTTTGCCTGAATGATACAGGCAGAGTCCAAACTGTTAGTTATTCATAAGTAGTTATAAAACTCCAAGTACCTGCATCTATATTAAATTCCATGAGGCATAAAAAAATGGAACCACCTAAGTGTCCACCAGCTGGTGAATGGAAAAAGAAAATGTGGCTAACATACAGAAGGGAATATTATTCAGACAAAAAAAGAGCAAAAGTCTGTAGTTTGTGACAACATATATATAACTGGAAATCATTAAGGCAAATACTGCATGATGTCACTCATGTGATCTAAAAACTTGATCTCATAGATTTGAGAGTAGAATGGTGGTTTTTAGAGGCTGGGGAGGGTAGGGAGGAGAAGGATTGGAAAAGTTAACCAATGGTATGAAGCTACAGTCTGATAAGAATGAGTGATCCTGGTGTTTTTTATTTATAAGACATGGAGGAGAAACTTCACAGAAAGGGGAGAAAGAAAATATTTCAGAGAAAGCCAGAATAAAAAGGAACCTCTTGACTCAACATTGTGCTAACACAAGAAAGGGTAAAATAAGTGAATGGCATTTTTATGGTACCTAGACGCTTGACTTCTCTCTAGAGGGTATCTTTACACTTGAAAGCCATACCAGAGAGAAAATGTGCAAATAAGAGGTTTCATGCAAGAAGATCTTCCTTCCTAAAATAAACTGAAATCTTCTATTCAGTATACTTTGTGAAATGATATCCCCATAACATGGTAGCAGTGCTTACATTTGTGTCTAATGTAAACTACCAAGGCTACAAAGTCAAGAGTACAGAGTCACAGGTATCAGAGTGCTAGAAACAGCATACAGAGTAGAAGCCCTCATAACAAATTCCTGGTACTGGCTTGATTGCTGTCACCATGTTTTCATTTGTTTTTCTGGGACTTACAGAATTGAAATCACACCTTTTGTCTGACATGTCTATATTAAAGATTTTAATGATACCAGAGAATTCTCCTTCAGACCCAATTTTCCCCTGTAAAATGGTAATCCTGAAATGACCATTGGTTACTTTGATGATTTTCAAAACTTTAGATAGAATTGATTGAGGCACAAATAACATTCTAATAAATTAGATTCTTAGCACTCAATGTAAGTCTACATACTTGTTACACAAATTTCTCTTTATAATTATTTAAATTTGTCCCCAGATAATAGTTCATTCACTTACTAAAAGCTAAAATATTAATTTAATTGTTCATAATCATGTAAAAGTATCAATCAGATTAAGCATTATATTACACATCCTTCAAGACTTACAGTTGCATTTGCAAAAAACTGAAACATGTTTTAATAGTAAAGTGAAAATTAAAGTCAATATCAACAAAACTTCCCTTCTTCAAATCAAAGGGGCACTGAGATTGTGCTAACTATTCAACAATCCATATTCATTCTTTAAAGATGTCAAGAAATGCCACCATGGCTCTAGAATAACCCATAGTAAAGCTAAAAGACCAAACTGATATTCTAATGCAAGGCTGGGAGATGGCAAAACATAACCTTCAGCCAGGCATGGTGGCTCATGCCTTTAATCCCAGCACTAGGCAGGCAGGGATGGGTGGATCTCTATGAGATGGAGGTCAGCCTGGTCTCCATTGAAAGTTCCAGGCCATCTGTGGCTACAGGGAGACCCTGTCTCAAAACAAGACCCAATAAATAAATGAACAAATAAATAAATAAATACAGAATCAGAGCAAAAGCATACCCTTCAGTGGCTGCTGGCCACTGCATTCCTCCCTTGCTTCTCTAACCAGTTAGATAGTCTTCTCTCAGCCTTCCAGGACCTCAGCCTCACCCACCAAAATTTGAGGCCTTGCCACATACTAACTGGAAACCCAAAATAGACTCTCAGATCTATCACTGCTTCTGGCTCCATAACCTGTAGCTCTGACCCCTTCCTACCCAGATGATGATTCTAATCCTGAGATGCTTTTGCACTTTAAGCTGATAAAACTACCTTTTGTTCCTGGACCATGAGCTTAGACTCCAATATTAAGCCTTATATTCACACTCTTTGGTGGCAAAGTTTGTCTTAGCCAGATTTTCTGAACCTGACCTCAATCTTAAGTCAAGATTCTGTCTTCTCATCACACATGGTACCAAAGCTGTGCCACACAGCTCAGCCAAAGCTGTAGAAACATTCTCAGACTCCTTCTACTTCCCCACTCAAGAGGAATACTGATAATTGGAGGGGTCAAGGTTGAATTCAAAGAATGCACTTTTCCTAGTAGGAAAGGGCTATCCATGTCTAACAGGGTATGCTTCCTCTCTTCTGTCACTTTCAGCCCATACTTTGCTGTGTTAAAAGGATCAGGGCCCACCTCAAAGTAAAATTTAGCATGTTTGTTCTTTATCCACAGTACATGCAAATCTTAACCTTAAAAACTTTAGATATCAGGTCTAAACTGTTTTGTTCCACTCCAGCTTAGCCAGAGCTATGCTTTGCACACTAACTTGGCTAAGAAAGTGGATACTGGGTGTCATTCCCACAGGTCCCTTGTATATACAGATCACTAGAACACACTTCTGGAGGAAGAGTGATTAATACGACCTCATTTATCACATTAAACCTTGGGTAGATTTTAAGACTGTCACTTTGTTCTATTGATCCTATTTTTTACCACCAACCATTCATTTAATTGTTATGTTATATAGACAAGATTATACTAGTATCCACGTTCCTGAATAAAAACAGAATTTTTTGGCAGGTCTCTAGGTTATACAACTTACTCAAGGCAAAAAGTGGCTGAAACTAATACTTTACAAACTTTCATTAAGAAAACGTTCCCACCCTTACATACCCACACCAGAATGATATCTTCAAGGTTATAATAACAAGATCATATTCTCATATACTTTTGTACACATTTCTGTGGAAGGAAAAAATAATAAGCCCCTTGTGGGATAGATTGTTGTCTTATGCTTTTCTCTCTCTTTCCAAGAACATAGCAAAAGATTGTATATTCTGTCAAATATTTTTAATAGAAATGAGTAAAGAATCCTACTGAGAGAGACTTCAGTGTTCTTGAAAAAAATAATTAGGCCATGGAAAGCATTTCCAAGAATTGCACAAACAAAATTCAAACCCAAGCTGTGTGTTTAATCGTGAAAGTTATTTCCATCTGGCAACTGGTTTGTGGTGACCTTAGCTTTGTTATTAGCAAGCCACAGCATAGCTAGCTGTCTGGTTCATACTATCAGCTGGCTCAAGATTAAGCGACATTATAAATGGGTTTCCCAGAGTAAATTACACGTATTCAAGAACTACAAATGTGTGAAAATAAAATTCCTATACACACACATTCTTTTCTTCACAGACAAGTGTCTAATCAAAGACCAGGGGTTCTAATCAGTGGAAAGGTTATGTAAATCACACCATGCCTCTGTGCTGTAACTGGCTATACCCTTGAGATCCCACAAGCAGAAAAATAAATAATTATCATGATCCAGAACTCTTGTGATTAAGAGATCTGGGAGCTTAAATATTAGACAAGGTTATATACTGAAAGCTTCTCCATGCCTTGACTGAACATGAAAAGCTAACAGGCAGACAAAATGGAGTGTGAGAAAATATCCTAACGGGCAAGGAATGAATTGGGGGCGCTTATCAAGGTAGAAGTATGGGCTTGAGAGTCAGAAAGACTTGCCTTAGAATGCTCCCTATGCTTTATAGAAACTAGGTACTAAAAGATTTATATAACATGCACTGAGAGCTTAGATTAGTAGATGGCATTGCTTTGAGCATTTGGTAAAGGTTGTTTATATTTCTACTGCCAAGGAAGTTGCCACAAATTAAATGGGCACAGATGAATGGAAACACATTCAGAGGGAAGAATTTTTAACCTGATCAATAGAATATGACTGCTAAGAAAAGGAGAATAAGGATCATTCCCAGATTTCTGGCATTTGACAACCAGGTAGACCGCGGTAGCTTTCATTATAATAAAATGGTGCACATCTTTAATCCCAGCACTTGGGAGGCAGAGGCAGGCGGATCTCTGTGAGTTCGAGGCCACCCTGGTCTACACAGCGAGTTCCAGGACAGCTGGGGCTACAGGGAGGAGAGAAAATGATGTGTTCAATTTTAAGTATATCTCTGGGACACAGTAAGATGGTTTTCAATAGGCAGCTGGATAGTTATGCCTAGATCAGGAAGAAAATATTGGGCTGCAAATATATTTCTAAAATATACCAGCAGAAAAGAGATAACTGAAGTCACATAAATGGATTAGCTAATGAAAATAGAATGTATATACAGAAAAGAGAAGACAGCCAAGGGTAAAGACTGGAGAGAAAGCACACCAGAGCAAAGGTGCCAGGCATGGTGGTACATGCCCTTAATCCCAGAATTTGGGAGGCAGAGGCAGGCAGATCTCTGTGAACCAGAGGCCATCCTGGTCTACATAGTGATCCCCAGACCAGCTGGGGCTACAGGGAGACTGTCTCAAAAGCCAACAAAATAAAACAAAACAAAACAAAAATTTGAGATGAGGGTTTGAAACAGGAGATCAACTGGAAGAGTCCTAGGTTTAAGCCCCACAGCTACATAAACAATGCATGGTGATGCACACCTATGATTCCAGTGCTCAGGAGGTAAGGGCAGGAAGATTAGTAGTTCAAAGTTCTCCTCAGCTACATAGTGAGTTAGAAGCCAGTCTGTATTATAGGAGATCCTATCTTAAAAAAATAAAATAATAAAATAAAGCAGATGGAATTCTGCTGCTGAAGCTGGTGGTGGATAGGAATAGAGTTGATCCTGGTGGGAAGACATCTCTAGTGTTAGAAAGTTAGGAGAGAAACAATTAAGGTCTGCAATGGTGCTCTTACCTAGGAGTAGTCAGGGTAAAAGTCAGCACCTATTCTGATAGAGGAGAGCAGAGCTGAGACAAAGGGGATCAAACAAAATGAAGAGGAGTTTCAGCTCCTTTGTACTAGTTAGTGATACTGGGATACTTGATCAGTCCCTTTCATTGCCCACTAAGTCTCATTCACAGTCTTTATCCTGTATCACTGATGCTCAGGCCAGGACTAAATCGCATCTCCTCTTCTTTCATCCTAAGACACTCTAACAGTTTGTGGAGACCTCTAAGGGAAATAGCAATGGCACAGGGTACATGTATTCTCTCCACCAGCAGAACTTCTGGCTTCAGCCACATACTCTGGAGTTTATATTAACAAGCAAGGTGACTTGCCATCATGGGAAAAGGTGACCTGAGGGATTTCTATGAGAAGTCTCAGAGCCTGCCCAGCCCCACCCAGGTTATATTTTCCACACTAAAAATATAAAAGGAAGAAAAGGCAACACATACTGATGACTGAAGCCTGACAAGCTCATGCTGAAATTCATGTTATTGCTGATAAAATTGGGGCAATGAAGGGATTATTCTGAACCTCAAAGTCCTCATCTCATGAAAATATAATATTATATGTCCTGTTCGGTTTCATAAGGTTAGAAATACCTTGTTTAACACATTTGGATTGTGGTAGCATTAAAATGTATCATTAAGGATGAGAAGAAACTTAACTTAAACCTATAAGTAAATAAAAAGGTGTCTGTGCATGCAAGTGAAAAGTCAGGGCGTCATCAAGATTGTTTCTTTCTTCTCTGAACTTTGTTGGGTTGGCATCATCTTGAGGTTGTGGGGTCCTAGGAACCTATTCAGGTATATTATCCTTACTGTCATAAGATCTAGCACAAAGGAGGCCATCCCTTCCTAAGGTCCATACATGGCAGGACCCAGACTAAATAACTGAACCACGTGGACCATTTTTATTATCATTACCATTTAAAAATGATAACTGACTAGTCTGCAGTATAATAAACCCCTTCCCTTATGTCTAGAGGGCATATTGCTTGAATTAAACATTGGCCAGGACTATGGAATTAGGCCAGTTACCGAGTCTTCAGCCATAAGTTTAATATAAACCAATCTATAATATAACTGTGAATGGGTCCAATTCACCCCACCATTGATATCAGAACCTGTATCAACAACAGGAAGGAGGGAGAAAGAAATGAGGGAAGGAAGGGAGGGAAGGAGAGAGGGAGGGAGGGAGGGAGAATGGCAAGCCCAGTAATGTCTCTAGACTTGGGAATTGTCTCTAAAATAAAGTGATTTAATCATTCAAGATGAGACCCAGATAGCACTGTTTTTTAAGTATCAACAGTGTTCCAGTCAGCCCACAGAGTGGACAGTTTTGCTCTAGGGGCATTCAGTCCTCTGATAAACATGGACTCTATCACTAGAAATAGAAGTACAATCTCACTTAACTCATGTGCCCTGAAAATGGAAGAGGAATTCTTCCAAAAACAAAGCTGAGGTTCAGGTACTTAAATAATCAGAGATGGATCCGAGTGGGCAAAGAAACAAGTAATTATGCTGCAGCGACTATATAAGCCAAACTCCTCACCCTCAACTTACTACAGTCATTGGAAACGATCAAGTTTTCAATAACCACCATGGAAGGGCCTTGGTCTTACATGTATATAGTTTTAAATATTATTGGAAGAATTACCTTAATAATGGTCCTTTAATATCTGAATCATTAACCCTTTCTACTGAAAACAATGAACTAAGAGGGCTAAATGAAATCCGGGAGCTGTAATTTAGGAATTGGGATCAGAGGATGGGGGAAGAGGTTGGAGAAGGGAAAGCTGGCAAAAAATCCCTAGCTCCCCTGTATAGTTTTTTTTGGGGGGGGTCACAGTATGCTTGAGACTTAGGAATTTCTTATTGCCATTGTTCTGGGAGAAAAGTTCCTAGCAGGACGATACCAAGATTTATGCAGCTGAGATAGAGAAACATAGCTAATGCTACAAGTCTGTGTCCCTGAGGCTGAAGCAGGAGGGGTAGACTCCCCAGAGAAGGCTTTAATCTTTGTAGTGCAGCAGGCTTCAGGAATTTCCAGTTATTGTTCCACATGGCACTGAGCTGCCCTCAGGAGTGCAATGAAGCTCAACTTCTACACATGTCCAGTGCCAGTATTGCCACACATTCTGCATAATTATAAGGAGCATCTGTCTTTGGTCTATGGCCCAAAACATTGTGGTTCAGGCATCAGGCAGCCCTATGGCAGCTTAAAATTTCCAAGGGTTTGGAAGAAAATTTCTAGGAGCCCTCTCAAATACAAGACTAAATACTCTTGTATTCCTCCTCCGTGACTTAAGTTATTATAGGACAAGCCATGCATTGTAAGTTTCCTCCCTCTCTCGGCACTTGAATTTTCACAGTCTTATAACAGTTAGTTTGCCAGTCATGTGGGTAAAGCTTCTAAGTTGATTGCATTCACTACCAATGTTTGTGTACGTATAAAGGTTGTTCAGTAGTGGGGCTTTCTAGACACCAGTTAAAAATGAAAACTGGCAGATGATCTCAATAATGAATAGCTCTTTCCTGATAACAGGAATATAAGCTCTTCAACTGCGAAAGTATTGTAAACATACACAAAGTTTCTAAGAAACTGTGATTGTGGAGAAAGAATGGCTAAAAGTTTCCTTTAGTTTTCTTTCTTTGAAAGGAGCACATCAATATGTCTATTTACTTTAGTCAGGGACAACGCACTCTTAGGCAACCTACATAATCCTTCCTTGCCTTTCGTAAGATTAGCAACAAAACATACAGGATTATGAAGACATGATCTATATTGTAATGTATTGGTCCAAATTCCAGGCTGGCAGGTTCCATGGATCTAGTTTAATAACCTAATGTTATATAATCTCTCTATAAAAGTTTTATCCAAGGACAAGTTCAAATCGTTTTACCATAGGTGTAGGAGAAAAACGTCTTGGCAGAAGAAACAAATCCAACTACCCTCGGGGTGCAGTAGGTGAAGGGAATGCTGGCAGGAGTCAGTAGGTGAGTGGATGGCAAACTGCAAATACTGAGTGGGACCCCATCCAGTGAGGAACAGGACCCTCATGTGGGAATGTAGGCCCTGTATGATCATGGCCTACCTTTTCTTAAGAGAAGATATCTGGATTTCCATATAATATATCCATGCTGTTAATGTTGGTTTGAGAAAAAAAGTAATGTTATTTGAGACAAAATGAAAAGTCTTTTTCTGGGTCTGGTTTCACACACCTTTAACCCCAGCACACAGGAGATGGAGGCAGGTGGATCTCCGTAAGGTTGTGGCCAGCCTGGTCTATATAGTGAATGCCAAATCAGTTGAGGCTACAGGGAGACTGTCTCAACAACAACAACAACAAAAAGTCTTCTAACAGATTTTTCTAGACAGTTACAAGTTTGTAACTTCCAGAAAGTAAGAGAAGATAGAAGAAAGCAATTGCTCATATTTTAATGCATCCTTTAAACAATTGGCATATTTCTCAAAAAATGTTAAGGCATGAGAATTAATTTGAATTCAACATTCTTCCTAGAGTGGCAGAATGCTGCAACAAAATAACCGGTGGCTTATAGAATGCCTTAATTATTTCCAGATGTATTGAGAACTTACCTCCTTGTTCTAGGCAATATATAGGTTGGTAAAAATATAAAGATACACTGTCTTTGTTTTCCAAGCTTAAAGACTAATGTAGAAAGAACTGTATCAAGTGTTTATAATACCGTGTGTTAAATAACGCCTACCATAGAGATATGCAGAAATCACAAGAGGAGGAGGAGGGACAAAGACACTCTTCTTCCCAGGTGATGGAGAAGGATTCCCAGAGCAAGACCTCTTCCAGGAGCGTTGTATATAAAGGCACAGATAATTTGATTTTTATCTTAGAAAAATAGGAGCGTATTAAAGAACGATGCACAGGGAAGCAATATGGTCAGACTGTCTTTCATCATATGCCTACAGTATAGAATTAGATCTCCAGGAGGAGATAGAGAAGGCAGTAAAAAGCCACAAGACAATAATGTCAACAATCCAGTCCACTGGGGAGCAGCAGGAGCATGAAGCAAGGCTATGTGCTTGGAAAGATAGAGGGTAGAAATGAAAGAACCTGATGCCCAACTTAATACTAGAGGGTATTGTAGCAGAATAGAGGGGAGAGTTCAGACGACGCCTCGCAGGACTCCTCTTGAGAGAAAGCTTAGTGAATAAGGAAGCAGAAGAATCTTTGGAGCCAAGTGACTTGAGTTCAAATTGTATCTCTGACACATTTATTTTATTTGTCATTTTTATTTTATGAGTGCGAGTGTATTGCCTGCATGTAGGTAGGTGCAGCCATATCATGCAATGCCCATGGAGGTCAGAAGAGGGCACTTGGAGCCCCTGGAACTAGAGTTACTGACCACATGGGTGTTGGGAATTGAACCTGGGTCCTCTGCAAGAGCAATCAGTGCTCTTAACCACTGAGTCATCTCTCTCCAGCCCTCTTACACTTGTATTTTATGAGTTTTAGGCAAGCTGTTTGTCCTCCCTGAATCTCTTTTCGGTACATATGCCAAGTGATCTCTTGAAGCATATACATTCGTGCCTAAAACATTATCATTAGTAATTATTGTGATTCTGGTTAGGATGGTGACATTATTTGGTGTGTTTGCTTTAGAAAACCAAAAGTTCCATTTGATGTGCTTTTAGATGGGTTCCACTGTATAATGGTGAGCATTCTGGATTCTGGTGTGCATTTAGAATATTCTAGGTTGTATAGATAAATATGCGGTTCTCAAGTTGAGAAGAAATTTTCATTAGCATACTAACAATGGCTAGAGTCTTTTATGCAGATGAAATTTTCTATGATGCTTTCAAAGAAGGTGGGTATGTTTTGAGTCTCTAGTGTTTGACAGGAAGAGTTGGAGGCAGCAGTTCATAAGAGAAGGCCAGACAGAGAATGTACCTTAAATACAGAGACTATAGGGGTCTAGGAGTACAACCCACATATGAAATGCTTCAGAGGAGTCAGATGTGCTAAAAACAGAATAGCATCTCTCTCTTATACTCACAGGAAATTTTTAATAAAATAATTTAAATGACTTTTCAGTGTTTGATATTCATGTTTTTCATTGCCTTTTCAAATTTTAAATCCTTTTCTAGAGATAGAATATTAAAAGCAATCTCTAGATGGAGTCATAGAGAGTTTTGAGATTCATGGGTTAAAAGACATTGACTTGGATAATTTCTTATATTTGGTGCTATAAAATGATTTAACAACTGCTTTGACTAGCAGTACAGTTAAAGAGAGTTATTTCTGTTGTTTGAATTATGGTACAAGAGCTAAATTCCTTATTTGTTCTAATTTTCCAAAAGAAACAGGACTGGTGATTATCACCAATAAAATAGGAAGCAATGGTATCTATTCTGCATCATACTGTAGCTGCTTTTCTTTTTACTTTAACTTTGAGTCTAAAAACTTCAGGAATGAAACTTGACTATAGAACTAATTTTAAGAGAAAGATATTCAGATCTTTACAAAGACACATCTCCTCTTATGAATAACATTGGCATTATGAAAAGTCTGGTTATTTTGGCAATACAGACCATGAAGTGAAAATATTGAGCATATTGGCTTTGGAATCAAGACCTCACTCCACCACTTCTCGGGTATGAGGTCCAGGGAAACTGCCGTGCCCATCTAAGCCTCTACTTCTTCTTATGGAAAAGACACTGCTATCTTGGGATTCTTTTAAATAATGGGACCCGCAGAGGTAGAAAAATTTTGAGACAAAATTGCATTTAAAGAATAGATATGTTTAGAAGAATTTATCTTTTCTTATAACAGCAAAAATCTTTTAACTCTTCCTAGCAGTATAACTGTTCATTTACAGGTCACCTTCCAGGAGACTCAGAAGTCAGATCCATACAATCTGAGAGCTAAATAAGCTTCATGCTTCTCATCACCTGGGGACCTACCAATAGGCTTCTCTAACCAAGGAGGCACATGACTCATAAAGAAAACTCCCTCAGAAGTTAAACTGAGTAAAGTACCAAAGGCTTACAGATAAGCTGTGTCCTAACAACGCACCCAAGGGAATTTGTCATATCCCAACTTGTCTTGCTCACTGAGCATTTCCCCAAAACAAAAAAGAAATATTGCTAAAAATCACAGTTCTCATTCATTTTGCATTAAATTAAAGCAAAGTTAAACAATGACACATGCCAAAACTATCTGGTGAAAAAAACAAACCTCTTAAGTTCATCACCTAAATTTCCAAATGACATGATGGTGTTTCACCTGAAATTTAAAAATCACATAAAAGCAAGGCTGAAAATAACCCAACCTCTTAGTAACTTTGCATTTTTAAAAAAGATTCCTGTGCTTTGCTATTGGTGAAATGGTTATTTAAAATTCAACACAGCACTAAGCAGTAAAATTGGATCCCATAAAATATGATAGTATTGTGAATCTTAAAGTAAAGCCCCCCAGTACAGATGTTCTCACTCAGATTAAAAACACAAATACACAAACCAGTTTGTTCAGCTACAGAATAATTTCATTAAAAGCATGCTTATAATTTGAACAGAATAAATAATAGTTAAATCCAGGGAGGTAGTGAAGCTACAAGGAAATATAAGCCCACAGAGCCTCTGCCAAGAAAACTGTTCCAAAGATTTAAGGCTGGGAAATTGAGAAATCAGTTCCTCCCTGGCTACAGGTAGAATATGAATACCTGAACCAAAACCCTTGATGCATATATGCTTAAAGAAAGCACACACACACACACACACACACACACACACACACACACTATCAACTCTGCTTTGAGAAAGTTAGTCTGATTTCTTACCATGTTACATTTCTCATTGAGACATAAATGTGGTAGGAAATGTGATACAGACGTAAACAGGCACACACAGCACAGCGCGAGCTCTGAGGACATATGGGATTCTCTTGGCAAATAATGATCTTGGCAATAAGCCTTCTTTATGTACAGAAAGCTTTGTTCCCTGCTTATAACTCCCAAGGCTACAGCAGGTAATTGTGTGCTGATAATTAGGTTCAAAACCTATTATATTCAAAACAGGAAATGTTTTATAGTTTGATTCAATGAAAGTAGGAAATCGTGTCAGCATGATCAAGTTATAAAAGCTCATTTTCCCACAACCACTGATCATTTACTCTGAACCAGCATGAACTTAAACATTGCAAATATGTAATATCATTCCAAGGTGGATGTTTAATTATCTAATTGTTAGAAGAAAAAAAAATCAAGCAATTTTAAAAGCACTTAGGAAAATTCTTACCCAGAAACAACTACTCTGTTTATTTTCCTAAAATTAATATCCATTTAAGTATGCATTTCATTTGCTAGACTGTCACTCCCAATCACAATACTCTTCCAAGAAGCAATGTGACATCCATTCTGCATAAAACTGCAAGCCCCAAATACTGCACTTACCTTGTGTCACCTGTTGAACTGCCAGCATTACCCCAGACACAGTGTCTGGAATCAGATTTTCTTTCAGATTGTACTGTGGTGCCCATTCCAAAATAGGTAGCCGCCTTTTACACCACTGCTTAATGTCTTCACAGTGGGGGGTGTGCATCTTGCTCCAGAGTATGCTTTTCCTTTTCCTCTTTGCTCCCGTCATTTTTCAGATTCCCTCCTGTAGCAGTCAACTTCCCCAGACAAGGGGGAAACACTGGTGCAGAACACAGTGCTTCAAAGCCAGGCTCCAATTCGTCTGTGGTTTCTAATGTCAAAGCTAACCAGAAAATAAGTAAGTGAAGGAGAGAGGGGGAAAAGAATTGGTTTCTAATGTCAAAGCTAACCAGAAAATAAGTAAGTGAAGGAGAGAGGGAAAAGAATAGAGGAGGGGGGAGAGAGAGAGAGAGAGAGAGAGAGATTAACAGAAATCCACATTGATACAGCTGAGCTGTATGCCTTATTATGGTTCAGCTAATTATTCTAGATAAAAATTATAGACTAAAACCTTGAATTCTTATCTGAATGAGGAATGATTCCTGTTAGTGTAATATTTTCCTGATCTTGGAGAAGTAATGGGTAAAGTGGTAAGTTGGTTACAGCTCTCTCGCCAGTAATTCCCTTTATATTCACTGTAGTCTTATGTTTTTGGCTGCAATCCCAATGGTTAATGAGGTAGTTCTGGGCGTGTATTGGAGGTGGGCTGGGCTATGCTAATGAAACCAGGAAGCTTCTAGCTAGTCCCAGCTTTCCCTACAAGCTAATGCTGAATTATAACTGCCAAAGGGATCTGCTGTAGACAATATATTCAGAGATTCCAGCCATACTTTGAGAAGTGTATGTCTTCAACATAACTGAAAACTGCCAGTTCCACAAACTCCAGACAGGATACGGTACTACATAAGTCCTTGTCATTGTATTCTCTGGGATATGAAATTTTCATTCATAGGAAAACATTAAGATAGCTACTGTTCCCTGTGAGAAAGGGCTAGCTAATTCTTATAAACAAACTGAAATTTTATCCCCCAGGCTAAGGAAATAAGCACCACAATGAACAAATACTTGTGGCTAGAGTTTTTCCCAGTCTCTCAAGCTGTCCCTTCACTCTTCTTTAATAGTTTCTCTAAAATTTTAATTAACACACTCATGCCATTGTAAGTGAAATCTACTGAGGAATAAAGTAGCATTCAAACTCTGGTTTGAAGTGGTCTTCACTTCCACGTGCGAGCGTGCATGTGTGCACGTGTGTGTGTGTGCGTGTGTGTGTGTGTGTGGGTGTGTGTGTATGTCTATGTGTGTTTGTGGGTAATACTATCCTCTGTTGGTGCAACTTTTAGCAGGCTGTTCTTCTTTTAAGAAGGAGCATTATATTTTATAATAGAATAGACAGATTCTCAAAGATTTTTATTGTATTATTGTTTCGTTCAGCCTCCCCAAGAAAAAGCCTGCATTATCATCTGCACCATTTGAATTGACTCCCGGGGCCAATATTCTAACTAAAATTGTGATGCTAGGAAAAAGGATATCATGAATATAATTCACTGCAATATATTTTTTTTATGTCCATGCACTTTCTCCCACTATTTTTAAATTAAAGTGAAGAGCTACTTTTTCAGATGTACAAAAAGTCACTCCTTACTTTTTATCTATGCAGCAATATTTTTATCAAATTCAATGAATCATAAATATATACATTTTATTTGTATCTGCAGAATAGAATTTCCTTATATTTTCTAATATTTAAATCATATTAAATGTCTAATTATGCAATAGTTCAGGGTCAAGGTTTATAGAGAAGAAATCTCATCAGGCCTGGGGATATAGTTCAGTGGTGAAGTTTATGCCTGTCATGTGCTATGCCTTTGGTTCAAACACTAGCAAAAAAGAGACAGGAAAGAAAGAGAGGGAATGTCTCATTTAGAGAATAATTTGTAAACTATAGCATTTTAACCCTCTTATCTTGGTATAGACACAGGTTCTAAAGACAAATATAATTTCATTCAATAGGAAGGCTGTGTTGGGTTTCTTTCACCAATGGGAATCCTTAACTTCATTTTAAGTACTCTACTCAGTTTATAATAACAAAGAAATTCAGGAGCTACACATACACTGGTTGTATATTATTTTCTTAATTTAAAAAATTAAAAATTTAAAAAATATATCTAGATCATAAATTCAAACCTATGCTGGCAAAATGAAAAAAAATGAGTTTCATTAAAATCAGCAATCAACAGCTATTATTTGTAGAATATTCATCATTTTGAAATTTCTGTTAAATCTTTGTCGCTATTCACAGAAATAGAATTTTTTCATGAGTAAATCTAAATATTTTTAAACAAAGAGGAAGGAGAGACATGGGTCTCTCATCAAACAATTCCTTAGCATTAAAATAAATATTTCCTGAAAATCTTCTTTTCTGAAATTCAAATCTAGAACTCCAGCTCCATGCTTTTTGTAATCCCGTGTGCAGGCACATTATTTAAAGCCTGCCAAACCTCACCCCAGAACATGATATCTTTCTTATTTATAATCAGCAACACAAAACAAAGAAAGCTTTATGAAGAATTTCTTCACACACATGAAGTCCTCAAAGTGATTTGGCCAGCCCACAGGTTTCAAGAAGACTAACACGTTTATTTGAAAGTTTCAATGACTAAAGAGCTTAAAGTTCAGTACTGTATACCACCCATATGTGACACCTCTTCCCTGAATGTCCAGTGAACACCTATAGAAATCAAAAGATGCTCTGATTGTCTTCCACTTCACACGTGGACCCACAGGAAAGTTCTTCTTCCTAAAACATCATTTTGATCACATCATTAACATGCTTGAATTTCTGATATCACCAACATTAAACTCAAACTTATTATCAAAAATAATGTGATTCTTTTCTGCTCCCCTCCCCACTCTAACTTGCCATAAACTCTAATTCATCAGGTTTGTACTAATGTCATAATTCTCCAAATTCTGTGTGAAGAACTGTGGAGGAGAGGAAAGGTAAGGGTAGGTATGTCTATATTCTAGAAGTTATTTGATGAAGGAAATGAGAAGCTGTAACTTATTCCAGGCAATGTGGAGTAAACTAGTAAGTCATACAAGGGATGATGTGGAAGCTGAAAGTGTGGGTACTTCTTTACCAATGAGGGAAGAAAAGGCTTCCCTTCCCGGCTAAGCCCAGTGACACAGCAGGTAAACACTGCCTGCCTGCCACATATTGCTCCCATTCCTCAGTCTCTCTACACCTAATTCCCTAGTCACGTGGTTTTTCTTTTCCACCTTCTAAACATATACTCAGTATCTGCTTTTTGATGAAACTTTCCCACGATCTCCAGAACTCTGGTCAAACTGTATCATCAACATTCTGGTAACCCTCACGGGGCAGAGCTGGAGCCATTTTCATGGTTTATTGTTTTGCTTGCTTTACATCTATTTCATGTCTTTATATTCCATCCCACCCATATTGTAAATTCCTTATGAGGAGGGCTTATTCGCATAACCTTATCTCTTCACTTAGGATCTAGTAGAAGAAACTGAAATATAGCATTTACCTGATACGTATGAATGCATTAGTCCTCCTGAAATGTCCCGCAAATCACCTATCATGCCCCATGATTTCCCTATTGTGTTCCTAAAGAATCAGAAGAACTAGAGACAGTAGAGGGAAATAGTCTTCATCTTTGACGACTAAACTTCTCCCTGTCCTTTCTCAGTCTAAGTTCTTTTTAAAAAACACAGGTCTTTTTCCTTATATTATAGAGACTGGAGGAAGGACAAACTGGATGAGATGTGCAAAAGAGAGAGATGGTACAAGAGATGATGCTGCAATCCTCATGGACAGAGGCGTCACTGACTGAGAGGCTGGCACAGGAGAGCCTTTGGGGTATTTACGAGGTGTATGGGAATTGAGCCAGGCTTGAGTGAGGTAAGAGTCTTTCGGGAAATATTAAGCAAGTTATAAATTTGATCTTATTTAATGGTTTTTGAGAGACACAAATAAAGACTGACATTCTCGGTAATTTTTGAATTAGGCATGATGCTTTGCTTGTGCAGGAACTGGGGCATCTAAAGCACTGATTTATATCCAAGTTACATTTGGAAATATAGACTCATAAACCCTGGGTAACATCAATTCCTAACTCATATCTACTTTGTGAAGTTATTCTACAGCATTTATAATAAAAGGTACAAGGTTTCCATCTACAGGGAAAAGAAGAAGCTAAGATGGAAGCCTTTCTCTGTTCACTAGTCTGCACAATGGGCACTGGGATGGATACACACAGAAGAACAACTTTTACTAAGAGTACCACCCCCTGATGTACACAAATTTTCATACAGTTTGGCATGGGCTTGAATACAAACTCAGTTTTAATTCCTCCAGTGACTGAAATTAACAAACTTTAAAAAACAGCCTCTTCCAATTTGGGGCTACAGAGATGGCTCAGGCTGCTCTTCCAGAGGCCCCAGGTTCCAGTCTCACCACCCACATGGTGACTAACAACCATATGTAACTCCTGGGATCCCACACCCTTTTCTGGCCTCTGTGGGCTTCGCACAACACGGATATGCTTAAATACATACAGGCAAAACACTCATATGCATAAAATAAATAAATGGGGATCAGCAGTTAAGAGCACTGGCTCTTCTTGCAGAGGATCCAGTTCAATTCCCAACACTCATACAGCGACTAACAACCATCTATAACTCCAGTTCCAGGGGATCCAACACCCTCTTCTGCAGGCATTGCACAACAGGGGCACACCTATTTACATGCAAACAATATATTAAATAAAATATTTTAAAAATAGCCTCTTCTAATTTTTAGACCTTCTGATTATTAGTACAATTTTCCTAATTTTCAAATCAAGTTCCACTAATTAAAACTTCTACTCTTTGGTCTTTATCCTAGCCTCTGTTAAATTGCAGACCTTGCCATGCTGACCTTGTTAGAACTTGAAGCTGGAATAGCACCTAGGGGTCACCCTAAATTAGAAGGCCTCAAACAATATAGGAGTCTTTTCATAGCTTTCTAAGAGCAAAACGTAGGAGGCGATTCTAAGATTCAGGACTTCTAATTCTTTTAAAGTTCTTACAATGTAAAGCAGTTTCAACCCTAAACACATGTACATATGTATATTTATAAATATACATGTGTATATGTAGCAATAATAATCAAAGAAGAGGATAAGAAATAGAGATGGGGTTGGAGGACATGGAAGGAGCTGGAGGGGTGAAAATGATGCAAATACAATACTCCTGTAAGATTAGGAACAAAATCATCAATGAGACCTCTAAATAACTTTTTATATGAACTTAAGCCTAATGTCCAGGAAGTATAATCCCTTGGACTCTTAAAGAAATATACTGATAACTTTATTTTTTGGTTATACTTTCCTTTTGGGAGTTTAAGACCCTACAGTTGGCCCAAATGAATCAATTTATTTTTACACATAACATCATTTGAGGATCTGTTCCTCAGGGGTCACATGGGCTTGGGAGGAGCCCCTGGCTCCTTTCTTTTACCAATTCCATCTATGTGAAGATAAATCAAAGGTCCTGCTTAACCATGTCTGGCTTCACTTGGAAGCACAATGGATGAGATTTTCCTTTGAGTTGACCCTTCTCTTTGTAGACTGGACACTGGTTCAAGTCCATCTGGTGGGGTCTCCTTGGCCTCCTTGATCAAGAGGTCAGATGACCCACCACCATTACAGGACGTTTTGCATGATGCTCATAGTCCCCTGGAACTAGTCAACCTAGGAGGGCAAGGAGCGAAAAGTCCTTTATATCCCTCTGACCAAATTATTATAGGCCTCAAAGTATGGCTGTTAAACATCCAAGAAGGTTAGTTCCACCCATCTGGTATTTTTAATTACCATGTGCTATGTCGATAAAGCTTGGGTAAAAAAACAAATATTCTCAGATAAACCTTAATAGACATATACCTTAAACTA